>NC_073377.1:121221980-121269480 GCF_028641065.1 Leucoraja erinaceus
TTATTTATGCAGGGATTCGTATGCCTTCAGGAGGTGATTGTATATGCCACTTTTGGTAGGTCTGATGACTTGTTGCTCCTTCGTTATGACATGTATCTGATTGTAGAGTGATGAATGATCTTTTGAATGAATGTGATATCTGCTTCCCTCTTTCTTCCAGTCTCTGGCCTCTCTATAGCAGCCAATGAATGTCCTTCCAGAGTATAAGGTAATTACCAGTGGTGTGTCACCATTGAGGATTATTGCTCTACTTTGTAAAATGGGGTGATATTAATCATCTGTAGGCAGATGAGAATAGATTATATTGGCATCCTGTTATGCACAGACATAGTGGACTGAAGGGCCTGTTCCTGCACTGTACTTTTCCATGTTTTATGCAAGATGCACAGCATACTGTTGGAGATTTCAGAATTGGGTGAAATCCCATCAGGAGTCACTAGATTTCCTTTTAGATTATGTTTCTGGGTGAAAGAGTTAGGAGGTAGTTGAGGCAGGTACTATCCCAACGTTTAAGAAACATTTAGACAGGTACATGGATAGGACAGGTTTAGAGGGATAGTCCCAAATGCAGGCAAGTGGGACCAGTGTAGATGGGACATGTTGGTCAGTGTGGGCAAGTTGGGCCAAAGGGCCTGTTTCCACGCTGTATGACTCAGTGACTTTTTGACTCTATGACTATGAAAGCAACCAAAATGTATTTTTAAACTGGATTCTGGCCAGTTGCATGATTGTTTTGGAAGGAAACTGGAAGGACATTCGCATTAGATGGAGCTGTCACAGCAGCAAAGATTTAATCCATTTCCAAGGCAGAAAACTGGTTGAATAGTATCTCCGAATCAAAAGCCGCAGATGATAAAAATCGGAAATAAATAGAGCATTTGCTGGAAATAAGTAGCAGGCTGGGTGACATCTGGGAAGAATTTGAAATAGAGTTAATGTATCGGGTTGAAAAACCTACCACACCTTGTGTAGTTCTTGGCTTCCTGCTCTCTACCCCAATCTCAGCACTACCATTCCAGCTACACAGGTACCTGCTCCTCTTACTGTGAGAAACGGGAATCAGTTTTCAGCACCTAACCAGAGCTTGCCCAGAAATAAAGATGCAGAAACTCTTGGTATGCATCACCACCTTCCTCTGTGAGCAGCTACAGATCAAATATACTGCTATCCACATCTGAAAATATCAACTGCGAGAAATGCCCTAAAAAGACCATAAATGGGGTCAGAGAGGCATGACATTTTATCAAGACAGAAATATATGTTTTTCGATTTCCTTTCCAAATAATTGAATTTTGCAGCAATCCCACAGGTATCAGTGTCCCTTGTTATCTGTGGCAGCTAATCCCATAACCTAATTTCAGTTGGGTGTATTTTACTCGAGTTCTGATTTGATTTTGGATAATTCACAATCTAATACTGGGGATTTTGTTGAAACAGCTTGATTTTTTTTTTAACATTTAAGTGTAAAGCATAGAAACAATTTGCCGGAGGGTTTGCTCCATTTTCAAAAACGATTTGCAAAAATTTTGTGTAAATTGTAAAGCAGCCAAATTTCTTGCAATTCTTTTGGAAGAGTTTTAAAACTAAAATAATTGGAAGGAACGATGAGCAGCTGACATGTTGGAAACTAATGTTCATTTAAAAAAAAAGATATATAAGATTAATAAAGGCAGATGATTATTAGCAGAAATGAGATCACTGAGCATATTCTCTGCTAAAAGCCTGCTTTATAGAACAAATACGTTTGATTAAAATCAACAATGGTCTTGGTGTAATAGCTGGCAAGAGTAATGAAAATCAAAACTGGCACTCGTTACTACATTATAAGAATGAACGTTTCCATTGTACTAATGATTTGAATGAATCTTTAAGATGTTTATATGTGGTATACAAATTAATTTAACCTACTTAAACTCTTGATTGTGCATCCAACTATAGTGCTTCCACCCTCATATGTTTGTTGGTGAGAAGTATAATTAATGCTTTGAAAAAGCAATTAGGTTGTAAGTTTCCCTGGGATGGCTTTTATGTATTTGATAGAAGCTGTCTCTTTCAACTGGCACAGAACTCAGCATTTAATATGAGTGGCTTAATTTCAATTGTATCAAGCCAAATAATGTCAGTTCTGAATTAGCCACACACAATCTGCCATCCCTTCACCTCCCATCATCACACTCTTCTAATAGCAGCACAAAAGTCGAGAACGCATCACCTTGAATCGAGCAAAGGTTGAGTGCTCCTTAATGTTATCGATGCTCGGTACATGTCAATCTTAGCCTTGCTTCTGTCTAACCACCACTACTGAAAGAGCAGACGTTCTTTTATCTAGCTCCATCATAGCTTCAGAATGCCCCGAGGTCTTTCACAGCCAGTGAAGTATTTTTGAAGTGTAGTCATTGTTGTAATGAGGAAAACACAACAGCCAATTTACATCTACAAACAGACTACACCCAGAACATTTTTTTGGAGAGATACAAGGACCTGCAGATGATGGAATCATGAGTAAAACACAAAGTGCTGGAGAAACTCAGCGAGTCAGGCAGCATCTGTGAAGGTTATGGTTCTTTCGGGCCAGGATCCTTCTTCATACAAAGGAATTTTTTTTTTGCTTTGTTGATTGAGGGAAAAAATATTTGTTTCATCATCAGGGATAATTTCTCTACTCTTCTTTGATATAATATCACAGGACAATTGAACATAGGAGCAGAATGAGGCTATGCAACCTTTATGTCTGCTCCGAATTTGACCATGGCTGATCTATTTCACCCTTTCAACCCCATTCTCTTACCTTCTCCCCATAACCCATGACACCCTTACTAATCAAGAACCTATCCATCTCCACTTTAAAAATAACCCATGTCTTGGCCTCCACTGCTGAGTGTGGCAATGAATTCCACAGATTCACCACACTCTAGCTAAAGAAATTCCTCCTCATCTCCGTTCTAGAGGTACGTTTCTTTATTCGGAGGCTGTGCCCTCTTGTCCTAGACTGTCCCATGACTGGGAACATCCTCTCCACATTCACTCTATCTATGTCTTGGGGTTTCTTACAACAACATGAGAAAGTAGACAATGCGTTCAGGATAATCCCATGATTTTGATTTAGGGAAAAAGGATAATTGGAGAGAGAATGGGACCTCACAGGAATCAAAGCGGTTAACTCTGTGGGGAATCACTGGAGATTGACATGGTCCTCAATGAGTATTTCTCTTCTGTTTTTACTGTGGAGAAAGATATGAGGACTGTGGAACTTGGGGCAGTCAATGGAAGTATCTTGAGAGCAGTCAGTATTATGGTTGAGGAGGTACTGAAGGTCATGGTGCATATGAAGGTAGACAAATCTCCCAGGCCTGATCAGACACTGTGGGAGGCTAGAGAGGAAATTGCAGGTGCCTTGACTGAGATTTACGAGTTATCATGAAATACGGGTGAGGTGCCGGAAGACTGGAGGGTGGCGAATGCTGTTCCTCTAAGGCTAAACCAGGTTGCTTGGAATTATACTTAAAATTTTACATTTAGAGTGAAATTCTTAAATGACTCTGGGCCATCCAAAGCTGGGACACTAAGAACAGAACATCACTCTTTTCTATACACTGTGAATGGCTCAATTTTATCGTGTGTTGTTTTACTGCTGACAGGTTAGCACGCAACAAAAACTTTTCACTACCTCACCACACGTGACTATAAACTAAACTAAAATTACTTTCGCATGAGGTGCTAATTAAGTATGAGGTGTGGTGGACAAAATAATGGTAGGCTCAGATTGGTCATTTGCTATGAGGAACTATGGCAGGGGATAGGATTATAAATAATTTAATATCAAGAACATAATAAGATTTTTATTTATTTCAGCAGCACTTCCTGTATGAACGACATATTTATACATATACATATCTATATTTAAGAGGGAGTTAGATGTGGCCCTTGTGGCCAAGGGGATCAGAGGGTATGGAGAGAAGGCAGGTACGGGATACTGAGTTGGATGATCAGCCATGATCATATTGAATGGCGGTGCAGGCTCGAAGGGCCGAATGGCCTACTCCTGCACCTAATTTCTATGTTTCTATGTTTCTATATCCTTTGATGTTGTTCAGTCTTCAGTCCTTAGGAGCAGTGAATTCCAAAGCCTCACTCCTCACAATTTCAGTCCTAAATAAGGTCAACTGTGCCTAGAGAGGGGACCTTGCACATTATTGACAAAAGAAACAAACAATGTACTTACAGGACTATCACAACATTTAAGAAACATTTAGACAGGTACATGGATAGGATAGATTTAGAGTGATATAGGGCAGCTGGGAGTAGTGTAGATGGGGCATGATCGTCGGCATGGGCAAGTTGGGCCGAAGCACCTGTTTCCGCGCAGTATGACTCTATGGCTCTAACAAAGTTGTTAAAGCAAATGAACATTGAGTTCTCCAATTTTAGGTAACTCATTTACAAACCCCCACCTCACCACCCTCCTCCCATCTCTTCACTCCACCTTCTTTTTCCTGTGCCCCACCTGTATGCACACCCATTTCTCATCTCCCCTCACCTTTCCATCTATATTCCTTTCTCTGGCTTCACCATTTGCACTCCTTCTATCCTAATCTCAGACCTTGTCTTTTCATCTCTGGCCTTTTTCCAACTATCTGCCAATTAACCCCCCCCCCAACCCCCCACTTGTATCCACCTATCATTTGCCAGAATATGTCCTGCCCACCTCTGGTCCAGGTTTCACTTCCCCCCCCATCACAATTAGTTTGAAGAATCCCCACCCGAACGTCACCTATCTTCACCTAGCAGTGCCCCAGAGATGCTGCCTGACCTGCTGAGGTACTCCGGCACTTTGCGTTTTTTTTTGTCAAAGCAAATGATAGATTTGACTGAAAATACTGCAAGGAACTGGGGAAAAAAGAAAGAGAACTGCATGAAAATATATCAATAAATACTAATATAATAAGTATTCATTTGAGCCTGAATGTTGTTTCTCACACCAAATTGAGAAAATAATTGTCCACAAAATTATTTCATAAAATATGGTGGTGCAGTGGTGGAGTTTCTGCCCTACAGCGTCAGAGACCCGAGTTCGATCCTGACCATAGATGCTGTCTGTACGGAGTTTGTACTTTCTCCCCGTGACCTCGTGGGTATTCCCCGGGTGCTCCGGTTTCCACCCACACTTATAGTTGACACTTAAAGACAAGAACTATTGTCAGGTTAATCTGATAGAATCCAATTGTTTAATTGGTTTCGGTAAAAATTGTAATTTGACCCCAGTGCGTAGGATAGTGCCAGGGTACAGGGTGATCGCTGGTCAATGGTGTCTCGGTGGGCCAAAGGGCTGTATCTGTAAAATAATCTAAAAATACACATCAGTCTTTTTATTCATTGACGAGGTCTGGGTATCACTGACAAGGCTAAAAGTTATTAACCATCCATAATTGCCCCTTGAAGCAAGTGACTTGCGAGACCATTTTGGAGAGCAGTGAAGAGACAATTACATCTTTGTGGGTCTGGAGTCACTTATAGGTCAAACCAAGTAAGTACAGCATTTTTCTTCTGTTGCAAAAGCTTCAACCAACTGGAAACAACAGTCCAGTTGTTTCATGAACTGATGCATTTTGTTCCTGGTTTAGTTAATTAATTGACTTCAAATCTCATCGCTGTCATCCAAAGTCAAATACAACAAACCATAACTTCTCGACAATTTATGTTTACAAATTTCGGGGGAAATTAATGTTTGAAGATTAATTGGATGCTGTTATAGTTGACACTTAAAGACAAGAACTATTGTCAGGTTAATCTGATAGAATCCAGAGATATGAGGGAATTCTAATGTAGAGCAGGTTGAGATGAGACTATGTCAGGGATCCTCAGAGGCCCGGGTTAAAGTTCACTTCTGGAATCTGACTACTGTATCCCAGCTTCCATCTTTAGCACAGGTGCGCTTGGCTGGATATGCATAACTCTCTCCCATGAGGCAGGTTAGAAATTTAAATATGTTTAAAAGTCAATTCCAGTGTATTCTAACATTAACTCAAGCGCAAAAGAATCAATAACTCTTTCTCGGGATGCAAAATCGGTTTCACAGTCCATGAGGATATGGAATGCACAGGATGAAGAGAATAAAGCAGGGTTGTGGGGATAAAAGTGGATAGCATTTAGAAGATGTGGCATAGATACAATCGACTGATTAGCATCTTGCCCACATTGATCAACATGGTCTATCTGCACAAGTCCCACCTGCCTATGTTGGCTCATATCCCTCTAAACCGTTCCTACCCATGCATGTCCAAATGTTTCTTAAATGTTGTGACTGTACCTGCTTCAGCTACCTCCTCTGGTAGCTGCTTCCCTATACATACCGCCCTTTTTTGTAAACAAGTTGCCCCTCAGATTCCTATTAAATCTTTCGCCTGTCATCTTAAAGTGAGTCACCATAAAGTCAATCTGGCTGGTTGAGCGGGAGGTGGGGAATGGTAGAAAAATATAAAAGAGTCCTGCTTCAGCCTGTTGGTTTGTCCTTGTGTCTGGAGTGGGACTTGATCCCACAATAACGACTCAGATGCAATGGTTCCACCGAATGAGCCTCAGCTGACACCCACACGGGTAGTTTTACTGCCAAGCAGCTGACTGCAACACCCTCCGGTTGACCAAATGCTTCTTGAAGGGGCGGCACAGTGGCGCAGCAGTAGAATTACTGCCACGCAGCTCCAGAGACCTGGGTTCAATCCTGACTACAGGTGCTGTCTGTACGGAGTTTGTACGTTATCCCTGTGACCTTGTGAGTTTCCTCCCACATTCCAAAGTCCTGCAGGTTTGTAGGTTGATTGGCTTCTGTAAACTGCCCTTATGCCCCTGTCCCACTTCGGAAACCTGAACGGAAACCTCTGGAGAATTTGCACCCCACCCAAGGTTTCCGTGCGGTTCCAGGAGGTTGCAGGTGGTTGCCGGAGGTTGCAGGTAGTGGAAGCAGGTAGGGAGACTGACAAAAACCTCCGGGAACCGCACGGAAACCTTGAGTGAGGCGTAAAGTCTCCAGAGGTTTCCGTTCAGGTTTCCTAAGTGGGAGAGGGGCATTAGTGTGCAGGATGCATAACTGGGATAAAATAGAACTTGTATATGGGTGGTTGATGATGGGTGTGGACCCGCTGAGCCGAAGTGCCTATTTCTATTCTGTATTTCTAAACTAAACTAAATAGGTCAGGTGTATCTTGAGGTCAGAACCTCTATCACCCCTAGGCTTCTGTGTAATGATTCATAAATTAAATCTAGCCTAGTTAACACTTCTGCCCAAACTCGCACTTAAACCTATATTCCTTCCAATCCCTTCCCTTGTTCAAGCCGGTTTATGAATAAAGAGAAAAGTATTTCATATTAAAAGCAGTCTCCAAAAAGATGGGATAATTAGAAATGTTGTCCATGTAAGGCTTTCCTTGCTTAAATCTCTTGAATTAGAAGCTATAATAATTATTTATTTACTTTAATCAATTAATCTGTGAGCCCACCTGTTAACTATCTGCTTGCTAGAGACACTTGTTTGACATCTGCTCTATATTATCTAGAAATTTCAATGGGCCTGTAAAATATGAAGCCCAATTCATCGACGATTGTTGACCACAGAGGCAATTCTCTCTTTTTTGTATGAACAAAGAGAGAGCTCTTAGGTTTAACAAAAAGCTTTGGAAATAAAAGTGTAGCTGTATGATATATTGGGGTTATGCTCCTGTATTGATAGGCTTTTTGCCAAAGACTGTTGCTTTTTCTTTTGAATCAAGTTCAAGTGTTCAAGTGAGTTTATTGTCATGTGTCCCTGATAGGACAATGAAATTCTTGCTTTGCTTCAGCACACAGAACATGGTAGGCATTTACTACAAAACAGATCAGTGTGTCCATATACCATAATATAAATATATACACACATGAATAAATAAACTGATCAAGTGCAAATAACAGATAAGTACCTTCTAGTGGATATAATCATTCAAAAATCAGCCATCTGCCAGCAGAGATATTTCTAAGCTAGACGCAAAACTCAGCAGGACAGGCAGCATCTCTGGATGGAAGGAATTGGTGATGTTTCGGGTCGAGACCCTACTTCAGACTGTGTCTGGGGAGAGGGAGATACAGAGATAAGGAACTTTAAGGTTTCAGACTGGCTACTCGACCCCCCCCTGATCTGAGTTGGGAGAGCTGGGCAAAAATAAGGGCTGGCCACTGCTTGGTTCAGTCTCCATGTCTGACAGACACCAGAAATATCTCTGTGTAGGAAGGAACTGCAGATGCTGGTTTAAACTGAAGATAGACACAAAATGCTGGAGTAACTCAGCGAGACAAGCAACATCTCTGGAGAGAAGGAATGGGTGACGGGTCTAAACTCTCTGGGATCTGTCAGACATGCAGGCAGAAGCAAGCAGTGCCCCCCCTTATTCTCTTTGCCAAACACTCCCCACTCAGATCAGGGCTCCAGTGGCCAGTCTGAGGAAGGTCTGAAATGCTGAAGGTTGTAAATGTCACCACAACTGATGGCTTCTTAGGGTTTCCAACTCTAAGCCAGTGTGTAAGACAAGGATAATTTATTTCCTTTGGGGAATAGTGGAGAGATTAGAACACAGAACACAGTACAGCACAGGAACAGGCCCTTCAGCCCATAATGTTTGTGCCGAACATAATGTCGAGATGAACTAATCTCATCTGCCTGCATATGATCCATATCCTTCCAATCCCTGTACATCCACATGCCAATCTAAAACACCATAAACACCACTAGCATCCCTGCCTTCACCCACCATCCCAGGCAGTGCGTTCACCCCTCTGTATAACAAAACTTGCCCTGCACATCTCCTTTATACTTTTCCCCTCTCACCTTCTAGTCTCTAGTATAGAAAATAGACAATAGGTGCAAGAGTAGGCCATTCGGACTTCGAGCCAGCACCGCCATTCAATGTGATCACGGCTGATCATCCCCAATCAGTACCCTGTTCCTGCCTTCTCCCTATATCCCCTGACTTTGCTATCTTTAAGAGCCCTATCTAGCTCTCTCTTGAAAGTATCCAGAGAATTGGCCTCCACCACCCTCAGAGGCAGAGAATTCCACAGACTCACAACTCTCTCTGTGAAAAAGTGTTTCCTCATCTCCGTTCTAAATGGCTTACCACTTATTCTTAAACTGTGGCTCCTGGTTCTGGACTCCCCCAACATCGGGAACATGTTTCCTGTCTCTAGCGTGTCCAAACTCTTAATAATCTTATATGTTTCAATAAGATCCCCTCTCATCCTAAATTTCAGAATATACAAGCCCAGCCATTCCATTCTCTCAGCATATGACAGTCCCGCCATCCCGGGATTTAACCTTGTAAACCTACGCTGCACTCCCTCAATAGCAAGAATGTCCTTCCTCAAATTAGGGGACCAAAACTGCAGGGACCAAAAGTCTTTGACATTTTCATCCTGGGGAAAAGATTCTGATTGTCTATACGATGCATGCCTCTCATAAGTTTGTATACTTCTATCAAACCCCGCCTCAACCTCCAGGGTTTTAGAGAAAACAAGTCAACCTCTCTTTGTAGCTATTACCCACTAATCCAGGCAACATTCTGATAAACTTCTCATGCACCCTGTCTAAAGTCTCCAATCATTCCTGTAATGGAGTGACCAGGACTACACTCAAAACTGCAAACGCGACCTAACCAAAGACCGACAGAGCTCCATCAGAAATGAGACAAAATTAAAGTCTAGAATGAAGAAGTGCAGATGCTTTAGGCAGGAAAAGGGAAATGAAAATTTAAGCCAGTAGCAATTTGCTCAACAGATAACAATTTTAATTTTTTATTTTCAGGATTATATTTCTTTTGTTGACTAAAGTCTCTTGCATCCAACTCTGTCTGCTATCGTTGCACCCGATGAACTCCCAAAAAATTGGATCTTGAATCTCAAGCATTATTCTTTAAACTACTGTCAGGTAAAGTCTATTACAGTGTGGAAACTCACTCTCACCTATCGATTATTCTATACGTGCAGTACCATCAACCAATGCTTTCAAGCATAGCTTTCCTAACCAAACATGACATTGCTATTGACAGTAATTCATTGAGCTCATACAGGTTAATAGAGCCCTGCCAAGCCTGTGATAAATATCTTCTTCTACTACGATGGAGCTGGGGATATTGTTGCATTACCTGGTGCCCCTGCCATCAAAGGGAGTCTGAACCAATCCAGAAATATTCCCCAAACCCAACAACCACTTGCATCTTCAATCAAATGAAATCTCAAGTCATTACAAACAAAGCTGTACAAAACCCAGAGCTAGACCTTAAAGAGGTTGGATATAGGAGAATTGTATAGAGGGTCAAAAGAAAGCTGGTCGGAGGAGGAGGAAGGTTAGTTTAGTTTAGTTTAGTTTATTATTGCCCAAAGTACAATGAAAGCATTTTTGTCGCATGCTATCCAGTCAGCAAAAAGACTATACATGATTACAATTGAGCTGTCCAAAGTGTACAGATACAGGATAAAGGAATAACATTTAGTGCAAGATAAAGTCTTGTAAAGTCTGATAAAAGATAGTCTGAGGATCTCCAATGAGGTAGAAAGTTGCTCAGCACCTATCTCTTGTTGTTAATAGAATGGTTCAGTTGCCTGATAACAGCCGGAAAGAAACTGTCCCTGAATCTGGAGATGTGCGGTTTCCTGCTTCTTTACCTCTTGCCTGATGGAAGAGGGGAGAAGAGAGACTGGCCAGGGTGAGATTCGTCCTTGATTATGCTGGTGTCCTTGCCAAGGCAGCGTGGAGTGTAGATGGAGTCAATGGAAGGGAGGTTGGTTTGCTTGATGGACTGGGCTGCGTCCACAATTCTCTGCAATTTCTATGGTCTCGGATGGAGCTGTTCCCAAACCATGTTGTGATGCATCCCAGTAAAATGCTTTCCACGGTCCACCTGTAGAAGGCTTTTGCTTTTTTCAGGAGAAATCTATTTTAAAACCAGAATATCGAGAAAGATCTGGTGTTGCGGAAACCTTGTCTTCTATCGAGACAAATGACTGCCTATACTATATAACGATACACCCTATAGGTCATCAAATGTCACCTTTTCTTCACTCTCTCCCGTGGAAGTAAATGTCTTTGAAGTCAATATAGCTTTTCATTTTGTTGCTACATTCGGCATGGTTCCACTTGTTTGTTGCAAGTAAGAGATTTTGTTTTAATTAAATGCTTTTGATGCCAATGTGTCACAAATTTTAAATCAAGAATATGTTGATTTTGATTGTTACACAGTTTTGCTTCCAATGTTTGTGTTCACTGAAGTGACAATCCTGCAAGAACACGAATATGCAGGTCTAGAAATGAGATCATATCAGAGTGAAGACCATATCCACTGCCGGATCTTCATGAGAACAGATGCAGGTTCAGAGGAAGCAGGACCATGAAAATCTTTGGCAGGATGCCGGCATCTGCAGGCATCCGCTGTATCCCCAAAGACTATTCACCAATCAGAGATATGTGGTAGGGTGTGAGGTTGAAGAGTGGTAAGAATCAGCTACGAGCCATCAGCCAAAAGATTCCATAAATGTTTGGGAGGTGAGATTGATGGTAAGTTTTAAATGTAACGCTGCATGGTAAATTTATTACACCGCACCTTATGGTGCACATGACATAAATTTGAGCCTTTGAACCTTTGAACCGTTAATTCAGAAAAGAGTAAACCATAGTCAACAAGGAACAAATCTGAAGAAGGGTCTCGACCCGAAACGTCGCCCATTCCTTCTCTCCAGAGATGCTGCCTGTCCCGCTGAGTTACTCCAGCTTTTTGTATTTATCAATTACTTTAGTCAGGCAAGACAGGAGAAGTCTAGCTTTCCATGACTTCACGTGCAGATAACTTACATTTGAAAAGGAACCTTTAAAACCCTGTTGTTGACGATTGTTTTGCCTCCAAGGTTCACTGAAGTAATAACATTACAATAACACTAATGTGTGGGTCTAGAAATGGGATTATAAGAGAGTTTCTAAAAGCACAATGAAACAGGCATTGGTCAAAAATATACATGGACATTAGTTGAAACTGATTCCACTTAGATGCCTGCTGTCCCCGTGTACTCTAATATGACAACCAGTGTGGCCTTGGTGCAGAATGGCCATTTAACTCATGGATGTTATGAATCAGACCGGCACAATTACAGCTCGATGCCATGACTACCTTTGTTCTCTCCAGTCATCTTAGTCATGTCAGAGAAGAGTTTGATAGCATTGTAGTTGAGGTACTAGATATGTAGCTGAGGTACTAGACTTTGATTGATTGAAATATAGCATGGAAACAGGCCCTTCGACCCACTGAGCCTACACTGACCAATGATCAGCCGTTCACACTAGTTCTATGTTATCCCATTTTCACATTGTCTCCATACAAGGAGCAGGCCATTTAGGGCTGAGATGAGGAAAAACTTATGAAAAATAATAATAAAATAAAATAAATATAAAGATTTTTCCACTGATCTGTTATAAATGTAATTTCTATATTAATCTAATCATTTTTTATAGTCAAAATTGCCAAATTTGCACAGCTCGACTGCAAATACAGGGAGAGATGAGAGGTGAGGCAACATCAAGCTGAGCCTCCCCTCTGATTGCGCAGCCCCTCAGAAACTGGATGGAGAGTGGGCAATAAGCGTGTGCCTGTTACTATCTCTCTGTATGTCACCAATATAATGTTTGTAAACCACTTCATTACATGTCCTCGCCTTCCATAGTCCAGGTAGCTTATTTCACGTATAAATATATTACATTTAGGCTCACTGGTCTTGTCATAAAACTGCAATGAAAAAGCACCAGGGGAGGCAGCGATCACATCTGCCTCACTGAGGGGGCGTGTCTTGAGCCCAGTGGAGGGAGAGCGAGCGTCAATTATGTAGGCTCAGCTCACGTAATTGACGCCACCTCACTCTCCCTCCACGTTAGCTAGCTTCAGCAGCGGCGGCGCAGCACTGGATTCCACCGCTGGCAGCGCTGACTTTCCAGCCGCGGGCGGCGCTGACTGGTAGGTTGATTTGTTGATTTGTAGCGGCCGATTCGGAGGCTCTGAGCCGCTGAGAGCTCCCAATTGGGCCCCGCGCTGGAGTAATGTACTCTCGGCTCGGGTAGATCTACCCAGGGTGGAGGGGGGAGAGAGGGGTGGAGAGAGAGTAGAGGGGTGGAGGGGGAAGAAAGGGATAGATGGGGAGGGAGGTGTGAGGAGGAATGGAGAAGGGGGAGAGGGGGAGGTGGGTCGTTCCCTCATGGTTCCGGGGCAACGCTACCGCCCCTTCAGTCGCCGTGCTTCATGCACACAGCCCCAGCTCCACCCCTCTCTCTCCCTGGGGAGATGCAGTGATCAATACAGGGACTGCAGGGTCACTGATACTAGCCAGTGCCTCCCCAGCCATTGACCTCACCGCACGTCACTGTTGTGAATAGAAACATAGAAACATAGAAAATAGGTGCAGGAGTAGGCCATTCGGCCCTTCGAGCCTGCACCGCCATTCAATATGATCATGGCTGATCATCTAACTCAGTATCCTGTACCTGCCTTCTCTCCATACCCCCTGATTCCTTTAGCCACAAGGGCCACATCTAACTCCCTCTTGAATATAGCCAATGAACTGGCCTGAACTACCTTATGTGGCAGAGAGTTCCAGAGATTCACCACAAATCTATGTAATTCTCTGCCACAGAAGGCAGAGGAGGCCAATTCACTGGATGATTTCAAGAGAGAGTTAGATTTATCTCTTAGGGCTAAAAGAATGAAGGGATATGAAGGAAAAAGCAAGAATAGGGTACTGATTTTGGATGATCAACCATGTTCATATTGAATGGCGGTTCTGGCTCGAAGGGCAGAATGGTCTACTCCTGCACCTATTTTTTATGTTTCTATGTTCTATTACATACTAGGGACAATTTACCGAGGCCAATTAACCTACAAACTTGCACATCTATAGAATGTGAGAGGAAACCGGAGCAGCTGGAGTAAACCTACGCAGTCATAGGGAGAATGTAAAAACTCCACACAGACAGCAGCCAAGGTCAGAGTAGACCCAGGGTCTGTCGTGCTGTAGCTGCTCCTCCAGCTGCACCACTGTGCTTCCCTTGAGCATCTGTGCTGTTCATAAACTTCATCTGATAATCATGTAACACTTCCAATCCCACCAAAGTAGCAAAAGTATTTCTACCCAGTTAGTTAAGCAAAATAAGAATTGAAAATTTGTGTCAGCAATATCTGTTTATGAAAGAAATCTGTGTTATTACACTCTAAAGCCTACTTATGACAACAAGATGATTGAGACTTAACTTTTAACTCTCAGAACCAGACAGTTGAAGGGTGATCAGGTAATTCTCAACAATGCCCAATTTATTCTACATGATTTTTGTTACAACATTAGCTCTGTCTCAAAAATACTTTTGATTACCTTAATAATTGCATTATTTTTGAATGCTTAACACAAACTGTCAATTGAGTTCTAAATTCTTGCACGTGGCTTGCAATGTCATATTCCAATATAAGGAATATGATGGGCAATCTCATTAAGTTTAGTTGCTTTACCTTCATCCTTAAATGTTCTCAAATTCCTTTAACATGCCCAAAGCACTGCACATTGCAGCTCATAATGGCATCCAGTCCAATGATTTGTTGTCCATTGATGTAGCTTTGCTGAATATTTAGATTTTACACTTTAGGGCATGTATACAGGCCCTTCAGCCCACCGAGTCCGCGCGGACCTGTGATCACCCCGTACACTAGCGTAATCCCACATGCTTGGGGCAATTTACAATTTAGAGAAGCCAATTAACCTATAAACCTGTAGGTCTTTGGAGTGTGGGAGGAAAATCGGAGCATCCAGAATAAACCCACGTGATCACAGGGAGAACGTACAAACTCTATACCGACAGCACACATAGTCGGGATCGAACCTGGGTCTCTGGCATAATGCCACTGTGCTACCCCATTCATGTGATAACTTTCACTTTATTCCAACAGGTTTTAATCCATATATATGTTTATATATAAATTTATAAATGTATATATTTAAATATATAAAACTATAACATTGCAATGCTGTGGACTATATTCTGCACTCTGTATCTTCCCCTTTGCTCCACCTATTGTACTTGAGTTTGACCATTGCATTTATGTATAGTATGATCTGATCTCATTGGATATCTTGCAAAACAAAGCTTATCACTGCACTTCAGTACACAGGACAACAATAAACTTAAACCTAAACCTAACAATGATTTCCTTGGTGACATTTGAATACCAGAGCCATTTTTAATTACGTCTCCTTCCAATGTATCATTAATCATTTTTTTTTCAAATACTCATGCTTATAATTACATGATTCATCTCCCAATAAATTATACTTTTACACGTGAATATTGAACGTTGTGCAAGTAATAAGTAACTGAATATTTCGCCCTAGTCCATTTCTTTACAGGAACACCACACACAGCTTTACAGAGAAGCAGTTTAGTCTGAGGTTTAAAGTAGAAATTTGTATTGAACTGGTCGATGAATTGTTCCATACCTGGGCCCCGTGGGAACAGGTATCAGCCGGTACAGACCCTGACAGAGAGGAAACTTCATCTCAGCTAGCAGGATTATGTTTGAACCCTGGCCTCTGGAGGGAAAGGACTGTGTGGTGTTGCATCATGTCACGTTCCCCTGGGAGTGGCCATCATTGAATAGGTTAGTTGATACACCATCAACTCAAAGGGTGCAAGGTCACCGTAAAATGGTCATGACATTTCAGCAGTGCTAAAAAGACTGAAAGGTGTAGGGTCACTTTAACCTGTTCATCAGTAATAATGAGTAATTCCTCACTGCTTCTCTGACTACTTCTGAATCTTTCTGCAGCAGGGATGAAATGACACCCTTCGATGGGGGGGGTTCTCAACAACAGGAGGTGATGACTGGCAGTTCTCTCCCCGCTGATTAAATAAAGGGTCTGATTACAGCACAACGCTCCTTGCACCCCTATCTCTTCAAGCTGAGGACCTGACATCAAACTCGATTAACCGAGCTGTTTGCCCTTGGATGACATGATTTAAAGGCACCACCCCTGGGCGGGAACACAAACACGCAATTGCCTGCGGCCATGGCCACTGGGATCTCAAAGATTTGCTGCTGAATCTGGGGCGACTAATCATCGAAAATGTAAGAGGGAAAGTTGTGCAGGACTTTGCAGTGGATTAATATACTTGTGGAAGATGGTATTAATAAAACCAGTATCAGTAGCTAATATTTGTGCAGCACCGTTAATATGGTAAAACATCACAAGGCATTTCAAGGAATAAACACAAGTTTTTTGGACAGAAGGGCATTTGGGATATGGTGAGGAAAGCTGCAGTAATGGGGTTTGAGGTAGATTACACATTGTGTCTATTTGCCTTTTCCTTGAGACCAAAATGCTTTGTTATTAATTTTGGGTTGGTAAGAGTTAATAAAGAGCCAGGTAGGACTTACACAATTGATTCACTATAGGCAAGAAAAGAATAGATATCCAACTGAAAGTGTTCTGAGTGATTTCTCCTGAGGATCTCCAGAGGATTACAATGCAGTCAATGCCGCTTTAATTAAATCTAATGCTGTGTGAAATGCACTCCAAGAAACTTTGATGAATGACTAGAACCATTCATGCCTCCTGGCAAAGGGCAGCAGGCCCTTGCATGGGTGTCAGGCTGCAATGAATTGGTTAGTACAGGCATGTTTATAGACTGCGTACGGAACCTTGTATTTGTGTGGTAATGTCAGTGATAATGTTATGATTTGCCATGATATGCTTTGATGATATGGTTAATGAGATGCCCTGGTGTGCATCCCCACAGGCTAGTTTCAGACCTCCCACTTCAAACAGCCAACCTTGCCCCTCTGAATTACATTTGTGTTGCTCAGCTGTGCTTTTCTTTCCAGCTTGAGTTTTTGAAATGCAAACATTGCTTGGAAATGACAACTTCAAATTCACGAGGGACTTAGTTGTAACATGCACAGGCAGACCCGTGCACACACGAATGGCATATGAGTTTAGAAATTATTGTTTCTCATATTATCATGCAATTACTTAACTTACCCACATGACAACCCATTAGTGTTTTAAGAACCTGCAGAAAGTTCAACAGTAAATACCTCCAATAAAATAATAGAAAGAGAAATGTCCATATGACAATATTGCAAATAATCATGGCTATAATTCTCTTAATACCAACTCTGATCTCTGCGACCTATTTACTGAGGAATATTTTAAAACCTTATCCCATTGTTCATACATACATAGGGTTAAATATTGCATTAATATGCAATGTCTTGTGCAGCAATAAATCTTGTAACAATGTTCCAGCTCTTCGTGTAATGCCACAGCACCAACCCTATGTGCTGAATTGTCTTCAGTTATTGCAAATCATGTTATGTATCATTGTTCAAGCTATCTAATTGTTCCATATTCATCTCCAGCAAGACAGGGGAAGTGCATTGGAATCAAAAGCAGATAAACCACAGCTTGTCTAAAATCAAAAGCATTTGTTCAGTAATTGCTAGCACTATTATTTTTTCGATTTGTGCATAACATTATACTATAAATATCCATTGTGGTTCACTCTTACCTACCCCCTGAACTGCCCTACATTGTATCAGACTGACATATATACCCCATAAACTGATATCACTACTGTAACAATCACTACCAGCTTCTTGTGGCAACTGAGGACTAGCAATGAATGTGGAATTATTATTGATGTCAATATCGCAAGAATGAATTTAAAAATGAATAAATTGTGCAAAAAATGTCGATGCCTGAGTAATATCACTTTTGGTATGTCTCCTTCCCAAACAAAGTAAATTATTACGGAGTAACCCTCCCTAATTCTGTGCACAACTTTCTGCACCTGTGAATGAGAATTACATGGGCAGGACAGGTATTGGCTTTGTAAACTGTTTAATTTAATTTGCTGACATGTAGTGGATTCTTTCTCCAGTGGACAACAGGTATTGTTGTCATGGAATCTATAGTGCAGAGGCAGCACATTCCAACCAACTGAGTTATGTCCAATAATTATGCCTCCTATGTCTTCATCATCTCACTTAATTCTGCTTTATCAACATCAACATCCAGGTCCCCTCAGTGTTTCAAAGATATAATCTCCAGTAATTCCAAGTGGCTGCCAATTTTACAAACTCCACTCTTCACTGAAAAAATAGGTGTTTGTTTGCCAAATTTCCCTTTATGAAGGTGTTATATGACAGGAAACATGGTGCATTAATTGCATCATCTGACATGCATTGAATATTACCATGAACAGTGAATCTCTCAATAAGACAAGAATCCTCTCATTCAAACAATACTTGTACCTTGTACCTTCCGAAGAGTCCACCACTATACTGGAAGTTGGACAATTTTATACTGGACAATTACAAAGCCAATTAACCTACAAACCCGTAGGTCTTTGGAATGTGTGAGGAAACCGAAGATCTCAGAGAAAACCCACACAGGTCACGGGGAGAATGTACAAACTCCATACAGACAGCGCCCATAGTCGGGATCGAACCCGGGTCTCCGGCGCTGCATTGTGCTGTAAGGCAGCAACTCTCCCGCTGCGCCACTGTGACTGTGGCAATTGTTACCACTGACTTGGCATCACTTCTTGTCCAAGAAAAACAAGTATGTTCTGGCCAGCTGGAATTTCAGTGATGATCATGACAGCCATCATGATTGAAAATTACTGGCATTTTTAATTTCTCTGCCTGGTGTTAGAATTGGAATTTGTGTTATTAACTCAAACTTATTAAGGTCAATCTAGATATTTTCCTGCTTTTTCTCAGACAGAGACCATCCCGAATCAGAATTGAGTGATCTGGGTCATTTTGAAATTGCAGTTCTGTCCACAGAGAGCTATTCATCTCTCTAAAAGGGAACAGAGGCATACAAGTAGACTATTCTGGCCATTAAACCTAACCCATCACTTAGTTAGGTCATAAATGCTTTCGAACACCATCTACCTGCATTGGTTCCATATCCTTCATTTATTCTGCTTCATAAAATCATATCAGTCTCAATTTTGAAATGTTCATTTGACCTAACCTCAATAATTTTTGTGCGTTGGGAATGAGAGTTCTAGATTTAAATTAAGAAGTACTTCTTGACAGCACCCTGAAGAACTGATCTCTTTACGTTAATATCAGTTTAGTTTATTGTCACGTGTTCCAAGATACAGTGAAAAGCTTTTTGTTGCGTGCTGACCAGTCAGCAGAAAGACAATACATGGTTACAATCAATCCATTTACAGTGTATAGATACATGATAAGGGAATAACGTTTAGTGCAAGGTAAAGCCAGCAAAGTCTGGTCAAGGATAGTCTGAGGAACATCAGAGGTAGATAGTAGTTCAGCACTGCTCTCTGGTTGTGGTAGGATGATTCAGTTGCCTGATAACAGCTGGGAAGAAACTATCCCTGAATCTGGTGGTGTGTGTTTTCACACTTCTATACCTTTTGCCTGATGGGAGAGGGGAGAAGAGGGAGTGGCCAGGGTGAGACTCATCCTTGATTATGCTGCTGGTCTTGCCGAGGCAGCGTGAGGTATAAATTGAGTCAATAGAAGGGAGGTTGGTCTACAATCCACTGCAATTTCTCACGGTCCTGGATGGAGCTGTTCCTAAACCAAACTGTAATGCCTGATAAAATGATTTCTATGTTTAATATGCCCTCATTGGTATTGGTTTGTACTGAGACACAGTGAAAGATTTTATTTGCATGCTATCCAATCGAATCATACTATACATGAGTACAATCAAGCCGTACACAAGCACAGCTGGTGGTGCAAAGAAAAATGGTCCAGAGTGCTGTGTTACTGTGCCATGCTGTTGCCGCTCCAGAGAAACATCACGGTTGCAGAGAAAGTACAGATTTTTAAAGGAGTGCAATGTCCACAATGAGATAGGCTGGTAGATCGGGACTGCACCCTTGTGAGAGGAACGTTCAGTAGCCTGATAACAGTGGAAAAGAAGCTGTTCTTGAATCTGTCAGCCATGCTTTCCAGCTTTTGTATCTTCTGCCCAATGGGACGGGCTAGAAGAGGGGATCATCAGGTTTCCTATTAAAAAACAGAATTAGTACAGATGCTTTTAATTTTGTATAATATAATTTTTTTTTAATTAGTAAATTAGCATAGCACATTTATTATTTTTGAAAATATTGCATCACTGTTATGAAAAGTAACTATTAAATGGCTACACTTGTCCTTACAAAAACAGGGAGAGTATATAAGATGAAATAAAGCTCAGAGCTATGAGAGCTCTCCACACATGATGGGCTCGGCATTATTGAGTTGTGTTCCTGAAAGAGTGCATGAAATGACAGTGTCTCACAATACAGAGAGTCAAAGGTCCTGCATTGACCTGTCATGCACTTGGGTCAGAACGTGATATGCTCAGGCTTCTCCCAGTAGCGAAAACATCTAATTAATCACACTTCCGAAATACATCAATGGACATGGGTGGATGAGAAAATGATGTTAAAGTTTCTCAGTGTTCAAATGCCTGCAGTTCATTGTTGCCTGTTGGTTTTTTTTGCACATAAATAATATCATGTAAAATCATACATTAACTAATGTAAAACCATAGAGGTTTGTAGCACCAAAGGGCATCAAGCTCATTGCTCTCTTTGCAATTCAAGGCTAATGTAATTCCAGCACTTGCCTACTAAAAAAAAGGGCGGCACTGTGGCGCACCGGTGGAGTTTCTGCCTTGCAGCACCAGAGACCCAGGTTTGATCCTGACTATGGATGCTGCCGATACGGAGTTTGTATGTTCTCCCCGTGACCACATGTTTTTTCCCCAGGTGCTCCGGTTTCCTCCCACACTCCAAAGATGTACAGGTTTGTAGGTTATAATTTGGCTTCAGTAAAAAAAAGTTGTAAATTGTCCCTAGTGTGTAAAAATAGTGCTTCCAGTGTTCACTAGTGTACGGGGATCGTTGGTTGGCACAGGTTCGGTGGGCCAAAGGGTCTGTTTCTGCACTGTATCTCTAAACTAGACTAAATCTAAACAATAAATATCCAATTGCTCTTTTGAAGATGCAATATTCTCTGTTTGGCATTTGAAAATAGCTCTTTGAAAAATTAGAGTAATTTCACACTGTGAAAACAAATGCACTATATGGTAGACACAAAGAACTGCAGTTGCTGTTTTACAAATAAAGACACAAAGTTCTGGAATAACTCAGCAGGTCAGACAGCATCTCTGGCCAACATGGATATCTGAAATGCTGCCTATCCATGTTCTTAAGAGATACTGCAGGACCCGCTGTGTCTTTGTGCCGTTTGCAAATGAAATGAATCACTGCTGTAATTCAAGAAAAGAAGCAACAAAGTTGGATACTGCATGCTCCCACAAATAACAATGTGATAACCGTTATGAGCGGCACAATGGTGCAGCGGTAGAGTTGCTGCCTTATAGCCAGAGGCCTGGGTTCGATCCTGACTATGGGTGCTGGCTATACGGAGTTTGTACTGAGTCCAGAGTCCTTGTCCAAAACTGCATGGGTTTTCTCTAGGTGCACTGGTTTTTTAATTGCCCCTAGTGTGTAGGGACAATTGCTGGTATACGGTAGTGTACGGGGATCACTGGTTGGCGCTGACTCAATGGGCCAAAGGGCCTGTTTCTGCGCTGTATTTCTAAACTAAACTAAACTAAACCATGACTTGGAGCACAGGAGGATGAGGGATTATTTTATAGAGGTGTATAAAATCATGAGAGGAATAGATCAGGTAAATGCACAGAGTATCTTGCCCAGAGCAAGGGAATCAAGAAGCAGAGGACATTCGTGAAAGGTGAAGGGGGGGAAATTTAATGGGCATCTGAGGGGTAACTTTTTCACACAAAGGTTGGTGGGTGTATGGAATGAGCTGCCAGAGGAGGTAGTTAAGGCAGGGATTATTGCAACATTTAAGAAACATTTAACCAGTTAAGACAGGTTTAGAGGGGTATGGGCAAACGCAGGCAGGTAGGATTAGTATAGATGGGACATGCTGGATGGTGTGGGCAAGCTGTGCCGAAGGGCCCGTTTCCACGTTGTATGACTCTATGACTCTACTGAAGAAAGTTGAGTGATCTCCCTTTATATTACATACAGTGGAAGAATCATATTTCCTGTAGACTCGTACAAAACTGCATACCCAATACAATTATAAATTGAACAATTCCTATTCTTTACTTCAGCTCTTTATATTATTTCAAAAAGAGTCCTGAAATGTTTATTGAGGTTAGATTGGCCATACAGCTACTTTCTTTAGTGCAGTTGCACTCTGCTATTTCCTGGTGATGAAAGGGCCTGTCCCACTTACGTGTCCTTGGCAAGCAAATTACGCGATCTCATGGTCGCGCTGAGCCGAGACGTTCCTGCGAAGGTCGGGCGCGATTCCATGCGCACGCGCAGCCGTCTGGATCGTGTGACGTCATTTGAAGATGGACACAAAGCTGGAGTAACTGAGCGGGACCGGCAGCATCTCTGGAGAGAAGCAATGGGTGACGTTTCGTGTCGAGGCTTCTTCAGTCTGAAAAGAAGGGACTTGACCCGAAACATCACCCATTGCTTCTCTCCAGAGATGCTGCCTGTCCCGCTGAGTTACTCCTGCATTTTTTGTCTATCTTCAATTTCTTGGCCCCGCTCTGGGAGTAGAAGTGGGGGCGGATCCGGACCACAACGGCCGTGAGCCCCAGGCCGAGCTCAGCGATCATTTACTTGCTTCTGCTGCTGTTGAAGGTGAGACGTTGTGTCACGCCAGGGTCTTGGGCCTGTCCCACTTTGGCCGTCAGTTCCGTGACAGGCCGTTGGCGCGCGAAGATTTCGTTCACTACAAAAATTTCTGAGCCCCGTGCGATGTCGCGCACAACTACATACCCCTCCGCGCTTCTCAGTGGGACCAGCCACACGATGCCAGTGCACCTCAACATGACCATGAGGTTGCATAATTTCCGTGCCAAGGACACGTAAGTGCGACAGGCCCTGAAGAGTGTGTGCTGGCCCTAAAAAGGGGGAATAAAGTAAAACGACAAATGGTCGCAATTAGAGGATCATGCCTTCACCCTATCATAACGTTGACAGATTCTGTTGATTTCAAGATAGCTCAGGGGAAGGGAAGAGGCTCTCTTAAAGGTGTGATTGTGTTTTGAAATATATGGTTGGTTGGCCAAAAGAGTAATTCACGGAGGAGATGTTTTGGAACGATGCATTGTGAATGAAGAAGATTGAGAAGTGAAGATCAAACCTTAGACCAAACGATATATTTGAGCAGTTCGATTGGATGAAGGGCTTATAAACCTAAGAGTTTAAATGAAAGTAGTCAAGGAACGGCACAGTGGTGCATCTAGTAAAGTCACTGCCTCTCTGTGCTAGAGACCTGGGTTCAATCCTGATCTCTGGTGGTGTCTGTATAGAGTTTGTACGTTCTCCCTCTGATCACATGGGTTTTCTCCAGGTGCTTTGGTTTTCTCTCACATCCCAAAGACGTACGTGGGTTTTGGTTAATTAACCTTTGTAAAAATTGCCACTAATGTGCTGGGACTGAATAAGAAAGTAGGAAAGCATAAAACTAGTGAATGGGTAATCAATGGTCAATGTGGACTAGGGGTTCAGAAGGGCCTATTTCCGTTCTTTATCTCTAAAATAAATTAAACTCAACAGGTCAAACAGTATCTGTGGAGGGAATGGACAGGTGATTTTTAGGTTGGACCCTTTCTTCAGACTAAATGGTCCCAATCCAAAAGTTCTGAAGAAGGGTTTCGGCCCGAAACGTTGCCTATTTCCTTCGCTCCATAGATGCTGCTGCACCCGCTGAGTTTCTCCAGCTTTTCTGTATAACCTTCGATTCTCCAGCATCTGCAGTTCCCTCTTAAACACCAAAAGTTTATCTGTTCATTCCCTACATAAATGCCGCCTGACCCACTGAGTTCCTCCAGCGCTTAAGATTCCAGCATCTGCAATTCATTGAATCTCGAACCTTTCGAGTTTGTTAACTGCTCTTTATCGACAGCTGACAATTTGTAATATATGGATAAACCCAAAAGTATGATTTGTAAGGTCAATCAACACAGAACACAAGAAAGTTGTGGATTTACAGACTAATCTCCGGCCACCCAAATGAACTTTACGATAATGAAATCATTGAAAGGGCTCACTGGTGGAAAGTGGGGATACACAAGAACCAATTTGCACTCAACAAATATGTGGATGTGACCAGATAATCAACTATTAAATACATGAGTTTAATGGATGAATATTGACCAGGTCTTCATAGACAACTTCCATGTCAAAATAATGCTATTTATTAGATTCAAGTGAGGGAGCAGTTTAATATCTTATTTGAGAGGTAAGAACTCAGACAATGCGGTAATACTTTAGTCCTGAACCTCAGACATGTTTACAAGTTCAACTTTCAGAACAAATAATATCATTAGCCTTTGTCAAAGTCAAGGATGATATGGGTATTATAAAGTATGTGATAACAAGGAACTACAGATGCTGGTTTATACTCAAGGATAGACACAAAATGCTGGAGTATCTCAGCAGGTCAGGCAGCATCTCTGGAGAATATGGATAAGGCGGCATTTTGGGTCAGAATTCTTCTTCAGTCTGAAGAAGAATTCCAACCTACAGTAAAATGTCACGTGAGTTACTCCAGCATGCTGTGTCTATCTTTATTATAAAGTATGTATTTTCCTTTTCTATCATCCAATTGTGTCATTTAAACTGAGAGGGAATGGATGCTTTATGAATCTATAACACAGCCTTGTTCTAATAAAGTATTGCTGCATACAAAGAACATAAAACAGTATCGCACAGAAACTGCCCCTTCAGCCCACAATATCCTTACCAAACATGATGCAAGTTAAACTACTCTCCTCTGCCTGCACGTGATCCACATCCCTCCATTCTCTGTATATCCATGTTCCTTCCTAAAAGCCTCCATTGAATCTGCCTCCACACCCCCCTCCTTCCCCCCCTTCCCACCGGTAGTACGTTCCAAGAACCCACAATCCTCTTGTACAAAAATTGCCCCGATCATCACCTTTGAACTATGCCCTCTAGTCCTTGACTAGAGGATACAAAACTTTTATCCTTGGGATAAACGTTCTGGCTGTCTACCCCATTTACTGAATGCCTCTCATCATTTTATCTTATAATTTTATGTATTTCTATCACGTCTCCCCTCAACTTCCAACCACAAAATTCCAGAGGAAAATGATTCCAAAAAAACAGTTTAGAAAGTTCATTTGCTTCAAAACCAAACTTTCCACTTTGTTTATTTTTGGATGGCCTTGCATAGATAGATGGATGTTGCAGAGTTTGATCCTACAGTTTTTAAACTCTAACCTAAAGACCAACAGAAAGGACACTCTCTCATTAGAAAGTTGACACAACATAATTCCATAACCGTTGCATCAGAAAGCCTTAACTGTTAACACAGAAATAGAAATGTTTCTGTTTATTTGCCTAGGCATAAGCAAAGTACAGTATACCCATTCACGATCCGACATCAAAGCTGCTTCTCATACTGTAGAACAGTATGAGGTAAATCTGTTTCACAGACCCTGGGGGGTCAAAATATTCTACGTGCACCAACTGAAAAAGCTCAAATTGCATTTTGTGTCAACCCCTGCCTCCGAGGTTGGTGTCATCTATGTAAAAGTGAAATGGGTGTCAGTAAAGGCTACTTACTGTGCATTTTTGAAAAAGGGAAAACAAACTTGTCGGGTGACCTTTGATGTCAATGTTTTATTTGAGCAGAACTGGTAGCTATTGTTCTGACATCCAGCTGATGCACAGTCTTTGGTGCCAACGAAAGCAAAATAAATCCCTAATTATCATTTTCAGAATCCATTTAGCATGGGAAATTGCATCTGTTTATAATAGTTGGGCACTTTTTCATGTCACAGAAGCATTTGGTTTATTCTGTGCAGATAAGAAACTAATGCAAATCCATATAAATATATTTAACAAATTGCAGATCCCATTATATTATATACACATTTCTGTGGTTTTATACTGTATATCAGGTCAACAAATGATGCTTCATAGGTGTGATACTCAGAGCATAAACACATTAATAAAATACGGCATTATGCCTTAACCAGTTTGTTCTGACATAAACACACAACTCGATTTCAATATTTATTTTTCAAATGTTGCCAATAACTTTCTGAAGTCTTTGAAATTCCACATTCCTGGTGAACAGGATGATGGAACAGGAGTTCACTTGGCTTGTGGGTCAGTTGTCAATTGTACGCATGTACAATTGACAACTGCTTGTAAGTCTGAAATGAACAACGAAATGATGTGTTCAAGAGGATCACAGACAACCACAGTGGTGCAAAACTTTGTTTTACAGATATGAAACATAGAAATGTAGAAAGTAGGTGGAGGAGGAGGCCATTCGGCCCTTCGAGCCATTCAATATGATCATGACTCATCACCCACAATCAGTACCCTATTTCTGCTTTTTACCCATATCCCCTGATTCCATTAGCCCTAAGAGCTATACAGTATCTACCTTTCTCTTGAAAACATCCAGTGAATTGGCCTTCACTGCCTTCTGTGGCAAAGTATTCCACAGATTCACAATTCTTTGGGTGAAAACGTGTATCCTCATCTCAGTCCTAAAAAAATGTTTCCTCATCTCAGTTCTAATAAAGACAATGTTGAATGACTGTTTTGACTTTCAACTCGGCCAGTACATCACACAGATCTGGATAGTCAGAAAATCATGACCAAGGTAGAAGGCAAATTTAACATTGGTTTTATTGTCAAGGGCCAACAGACCATTGGCCTTTTTGGTTGGTTGAAGGAAGCGAAACTGAGAGTGCTTAGGGATTCGATAAGACTTTCTGGGTCAGTCCTGGGTCAGTCGGACCATATGTCCCTGCTTTTAATTCCTGCATATGCCCCCCTCAGGAAAACCGCTCCTACCATTACAAAGACCATCACAACCTGGCCTGATGGTGCATCTCAGCAGCTGCAGGACTGCTTCAACAGGACCAACTGGGATGTGTTTGAACACCGGGACCTGGAGGTGTTCACAGACAGTGTACTGTGTTACATTAAAAACTGCATGGACATGGTCACAGTGGACAAATGCATCCGGGTCTACCCCAACCAGAAGCCCTGGATGAACCGGGAGGTCCAGCGTCTGTTAAAAGAGAGGAAAACCGCTTTTAGGTCTGGCGACAGGGCTTTATACAGCACGGCCCGAGCTAACCTGAAGAGAGGCATCAGAGAGGCCAAATCAGACTTCAGGAGGAAGATAGAGGACCACCTGGACAGTAACAACAGCAGGCAAGTGTGGCAGGGGATCCAGTATCTCACCAACTATAAGACCAACCTTGGAGCTGTTGAAGGTGACGCCTCGCTGGCAGAGGAGCTGAACCACTTCTTTGCTCGCTTTGAAGTGGAGCCACCCGAGACAGCCACATCACACCACATGGTCCACAGCAGCCTAACCCTCCAGATAGAGGAGCATGAGGTGAGGTGCACGCTGCGGGCCATCAATCCAATGAAGGCTACTGGACCTGACGGCGTCTCTGGACGCGTGTTGAAGGACTGCGCAGACCAGCTGGCTGGAGTCTGTACGAGGATTTTCAACCAGTCTCTGGCCCAGTCCACTGTCCCACCCTGTCTGAAGTCCGCAACCATAGTCCCCTTGCCCAAAAAAACCCACATCTCCATCCTCAACGACTCACACCAGTGGTGATGAAGTGCTTTGAAAAACTGGTCCGGGGTCATATCACATCACTCCTGCCCCTAAGTTTTGACCCCCACCAGTTTGCGTACAGAGCGAATAGATCTACAGAGGACGCTGTAGCCACAGCTCTCCATGCTGCACTGTCCCACCTGGAGCAGTGGGGGAGCTACGTGCAGATGCTCTTTGTGGACTACAGCTCTGCTTTTAATACCATCCTTCCCCACAAACTGGTGGACAAACTGGGGGACTTGGGACTTCCACACTCCTCCTGCATGTGGATAAATAGCTTCCTGTCGGGTTGCAGCCAGACAGTCAGAGTAGGCCATCATACATCCACGGCCCTCAGCCTCAGTACCGGCTCTCCACAGGGCTGCGTGCTGAGCCCCCTGCTCTACACCATCTACACACATGACTGCACCCCCGCCCACCATAGTAACACCATTGTCAAATTCGCGGATGACACTACGGTGGTGGGACTCATCTCCGGGGGGGACGAGTATGCCTACCGGGATGAGGCGGAGCAGTTGACAGTGTGGTGTGGAGAAAATAACCTGCTCCTCAACACCTTAAAGACAAAGGAAATAATAATAGACTTCATGAAGAATAAACCGGACATGGTACCATTAATTATCAGAGGGGACTGTGTGGAGAGGGTGGCGGATTTCCGCTTCCTGGGAATCCATATTGAGGAGGACCTGACGTGGAGCGTGAACACCTCTGCGCTGCTGAAAAAGGTCCAGCAGAGACTGCACTTCCTGAGGGTGCTCAGGAAGAATAACATCACTCAGAGACTGCTGCTGTCCTTTTATCGGTGCTCCATTGAGAGCATCCTAACATACTGTGTATGCGTGTGGTACACCAGCTGCACAGCGGCTCAGAGGAAAGCGCTCCAGAGGGCCATTGACAACGCCCAGAGGATTGTCGGCTGCCCTCTCCTTACCTTGGAGGACCTACACAGTTCCCGCTGCATCAAAAAATCCCAGAGTATTATAAAGGACATTTCCCACCCCGGACACTCCCTGTTTGAACTGTTGCCGTCAGGCAGACGGTACAGATCTACAAGGACAAGGACAAACAGACTTAAAAACAGTTTTTACCCCACTGCTATAAAGGCACTAAATGTAGCTGCCAAGGAACGCAGGGGCGATACATACTAAGGGACTGTGGTACACTGTGAAATCGACAGAAGGATTTAGGGTTGGGTGTTTATGCGTGCTATGTTCATGATATTTATTTTAGTTGTTTATCTTTTTTTAATATTTTACTTTGTATGTATCGTTAGCTTTTAGAAATGTTTGAATGGTGCACTGACTGGCTGACATTTTTAAATTTTGTTGTACATGGTTCATGTTACAATGACAATAAAGAAACTATTCTATATTCTATAATAGATGCAGGAAGTCCCTGGATTCCTACAGGTAGATGCAAGGAACTGGAGATGCTGGTTTGCAAAATCAGTCAGAAAGTGATGGAGTAAATCAAAGCGTCAGACAGCATCTCTGGAGAACATGGATATGTGATGTTTTGGGTCTGGACCCTTCCTCATAAAGAGCCTGTCCCACGAGCATGTGACTGCATGCGGCAAGCGCGACCTAACGCGGTCGCTTGAGCCGTACAGCCGCGCGGGGCCGGTTCCACTTGTGTACTAATACACAAACGAGTATACCCACCTTATTAACACTAATTGAGGAATTCGGCTCTTTTTCAGGATATAGAATAAATTGGAATAAAAGCGAAATTATGTCTTTAAAACCACAGGATTCGAGACACTTACTAAAATTCCCCTTCAAAATTGCAACAGAAAAATTCAAGTATCTGCGTATTCAAATTACGAGAAGACACAAATCATTATTTAGTGCCAATTTTATACCACTATTAAATAAACTGAATGATACGATTAAATTTTGGAAAACGCTTCCACTCTCATTGATAGTTAGAATTAACGCTATAAAAATGACTTTCTTACCACAATTAATATATTTGTTTCAAGCGATCCCAATATATATTCCAAAATATTTTTTCAAAAAACTAGATTCCACTATCATTAATTTTATATGGGGCTACAGAACACATAGAATTCAACAAAAGCATTTGTGCAAATCTAAAGAAGTTGGGGGTTTATCATTACCTAACTTTATGTATTACTACTGGGCAGTGCATATTAAGAACATAATGTACTGGCTGGATAGTTCCACTCAGCAGTTGGAGTGGATAAGAATGGAGAAAGAGGAGTGCTATCCGCACGATATAGGAACGATCCTGCTCTCACCGATAAAATTGAATAGTATAATATATAAGAAGAACCCAATTATTCACAATATAATAAGAATTTGGAAACAAATAAAAGTATCCTTGAAATTAAATAATTTATCAGTACTAACCCCACTATTGAACAACCCCGCATTTAAACCTTCTCTCATCGACAACACATATCAACAATGGGATAGACTGGGGATTAGGAAAGTAGGGGATATGTATGAATTGGGCAAACTGTTATCATTTCAACAATTAAAATTAAAATTTAAATTGAAGGATAATCAATATTTTAAATATATACAGGTATGTGACTTTATGAAGAAATATACACATAGTTTTCAAACTATATTTTTAGACCCTTTAGAAGAAGCAATGAATATTAAGGCCGATTCACAAAAATTAATATCATACTTTTATAATAATATATTAAATAGAGAATCACCCTCAACAGAAGCACTAAGGGAAGATTGGGAACATGTGTTAATGATAAAGATCTCGAAGGGTAGATGGGAAAAGTATTTGATGAATACACATAACTGTTCTATTAATGCAAGACATAATTTAATTCAATTCAAATTATTACATAGACTATATTATTCAAAAATTAGGTTGAATAAATTTTATCCAAACGTCTCTCCCAGATGCGATAAATGTTTGTTTCAAAACGCTAATATAACACATTCATTTGTAGGATGTACAAAGTTGAATAAATTTTGGAGTGATATATTTGATATATTTACAAAGCTTTTCAAGTCAAGAATAGAACCCAAAATGGAATGGATTATATTTGGAATAATAGGAGAAGATACCAATTTAAATAAAGACCAAAATGTTTTTTTTAATTATGGGTTAATAATTGGAAAGAAGTTGATACTTAAATTTTGGAAAAATACAACCATACTAACTGTTAAAACGTGGATTAGGAATATGATGGACATAGCACGCCTTGAAGAAATGAGACTCCGACAAATAGATAAATATGACCAATTCTTAAGGAGTTGGTCTCCGTTCATCGACTTTTTGGAATCATGTGATGCAGCGGTACCGTAAAGATTGCTGATTTCCGTTCATGACGTGGATAGATCTACATCTCCGAATACAGATTTGAAAAATTCTCTTTTAAGGGGCCTTCTCTTCTATTTCTACTTTCCACTTTTTATTTATTTATTTATTTTTTGTATACACACTTCACGTTTTTCTACTCTCTACCATCTATTTTTCCACTTTTTCCTCTTTCTATTGTTTTCTTTTTCTTGTCTTGCTTACTTTCTTTTCATAACATAAAACTAGAGGTTGTACATAGAATGGATTACGGTATGACATAGTTGGCACCTAAAATTAGGTTCCACTGTACTGTTTTGTACTGTATTAACTTCTAATAAAATAAACAAAAAAAAACACAAAAAAAAAAACTTTCTTATAATAGATGCAGGAAGTCCCTGGATTCCTACAGGTAGATGCAAGGAACTGGAGATGCTGGTTTGCAAAATCAGTCAGAAAGTGATGGAGTAAATCAAAGGGTCAGGCAGCATCTCTGGAGAACATGGATATGTGATGTTTTGGGTCTGGACCCTTCCTCATAAAGAGCCTGTCCCACGAGCATGTGACTGCATGCGGCAAGCGCGACCTAACGTGGTCGCTTGAGCCATACAGCCGCGCAGGGCCGGTCCCACTTCGATCGCCGGTGCCATATGGAGTTGTGCGGAGCTGGTCCCGACATCGCGCAGGGCTCCGAAAAACTGACACTGTCCAAAAATTCCACGCGGCAACGGCCTGCCGGCCCGCAGCAGCATTGAGGCCGTACGCAGCGTCTCGACGGCGTACGCCTTTGCTCGAACTTCACATCAACTCGTACGGGTTCACTCGACCTCTGCATGGCCCCCGCTTCTGGTTTGGTCGCGCTCGCCACATGCAGTCGCATGCTGGTGGGACCGGCCCTGTATGGGGATCACTCGACCTCCGCGCGGCCCCCGCTTCCGGTTTGGTTGCGCTTGCCGCATGCAGTCGCATGCTCATGGGACAGGCCCTTAAGAAGAGTCTCGAGCCTAAGCATCATCTATCATCTATCCATGTTCTCCAAAGATGCTGCCTGGCCCTCTGACTTACTCCAGGACTTTCAGTCAGATTACGATATGGTTCCGTACCTGAGAACTGCTTGTAAGTCTGAAATGAACAACGAAATGGTGTGTTCAAGAGGATCACAGACAACCATGAGGGGCGAGCGGGCAGGTGTGGAAAGTGCAGCCACCAGCCGGACTCACTGACTCATTGAGTGAGTGAGTGAGTGAGGTCAACTCAATATTCCCATCTGCATGGCTCAACCCAGACCCTGATTGTTCTTGCTCGAGGGGCTGGTTGGAGTGGGAAGAGAAGGCATGTGTAAATATTCTCTTCCCACATTGCAGATGATGCCAGCTGCCCTGCAGCAGCCAGCAAATTCATCCTGTCACTCTCCCAAATGCTTGTCTGTACTTAAGGGGTGACCATCAGTCAGGGGGTCTTAACCTTGAGTAATAATGTGGCTATGTTATCTTTACTAAAAGAAGGATATACGTACCTCAGTAGGTTTATTAGATTTGTTTTTGAGATGCATGGTCACCCTGCGATGAGCGATTGGGAAATATTTCCTTTATGAACAGAAGTTCTGAAGAATGAGATATGGGTATGATATAATACAAAAAAATGTTTCCTTCATTTTGGAAGTGTAGATTTAGGAGGCATATGTTCAGGTTAATGAGCTGGTCATTTGGGACTGGGGTGAAGAGTGGATGGTTGTATAATCTCTGGAATTCTCAACTGCACGGGATTGTGAATGTTCACTCATTACGTATACTTAATACTCAATTGATAACCTCTCTAACAATCATCTGAATCAGAAAAAAGGGAGGATTAGGAGGGAAAGTGGATGAAGAAAAGATTAGCTACGTTGAGTTGTACGATACATAGAACATAGAATAGTACAGAACATGAACAGTGCCTGAGCTCACAACGTCTGTGCCAAACATAATGCCAAGACCAACTCTGATCTGATTGCACATCATCCATATTCGCCCATTCCTTGTATATCTCCAAAAGTCTATTAAATGCCACTATTGTATCTGCCTCACCCACCACTCCCAGCAGGCACTCACCACCCTCTCTGCAAAAACTTTGCTGCAGATCTACTTTAAACTTTGCCCCTCTCATCCTAAAGCTAGTTTTTGATATTTTTCCTTCCTGGGAAAAAAAGATTCTGACTGTCTACCCTATCTATCTATGTCTCTCATAGTTTTACGTACTTCTATTGGGTCTTGACTCAACCTCTGGCATTCCAGAGAAAACAATCCAAGCCTGTCCAACCTGCCCCTGTAGCTAACACCCTCGAATCCAGATAGGCTTGATGGAATTGTTTATTTTCTTTATGATCTTTTATGATCTCATTAACAGAGGACCTTGCTTCAGTTTGATCTTTACTTTCGGGTGTTTGCTGTACTGGCCCTAAACTGCAGATGGAACTAGATGCTCTGGATACACCTTGCTCCAATCTCAATGTGTGCTACTGCCTGCTTGTAGACACTTAATTGAGAATTTAAAAGAGGTGAGCAGATTCCTTTGTGTATTGTGTGACTCTTCAGGTCTGAAATACCTTTCATTAGACCAAACAAACTCATCACTATGGTTGCACTATTGGTTGGCAGGTGGCAATAGATTTTGAATATGTGTTGGAAAGCGCATTGTCAGACTCTCAACAATGCTATTGCAGCCAAGAAATGTCCTCCTTTTGCCAAATAATTTTCAACTTTGGTTATAAATTGTACATAATTTATTAGCAACGTTACAAAATTTTGAGATTTAAAAAATCAAGTCTGTAATTTATCCCATCAGATAAAGCATAAAAAGAAGTTTAATTTGACACCTAATTCACTTTCATATCTCAAGTATTAAAAAGGTTATGGCCATTTTCATACTGGGAAATTAGCATCTTGTTCCCTATTGATTTTCTATGGACATAACAAAAAAGTTGTGATCGCGTGCTGTCAAAAGGCCATAACCTTCTTAAAAATTAAGAGAACTGAATGAAATTTTCAGTTATCGTAGATTGAACCATTCTGAAACAAACATAAAATAATCTAACTTGGATGACCTGAAATTAAAGTATATAATTAGTTAGTTACCCAAGTGTAGCAAATTTCAAAATTCAATTACTAGATCTAAACATCTATCCATTTCTTAATAAATGATTAACGTTTTTAAATAGCCCAAGTGTCCAAATAATATTCATAAATAATTCACAATAAAACATGATTTTAAAATCTCATTTACATTAATTTATAGGCCAAATGGAAGGAATTTAGTGTTCAATTGCTGTAAATTAAAGTCCATTTTAAATCAGCTTTCTAGTGGGATCCTGTGGAACGCGCTGGTTTAGAACGTTCACATTGCGCTGGATTTGTGCCTCAAATGCCCAGAAAAATACTGCAGGATATAAAGAGCCCAAAATGAGCTACTCGCTATAGTAAACTTTATATACAGGGTTCTTAAGAAGCCCCTTTTAATGTAAAAATAAGGTACATACCTTTAATTGTTTGCATTATAAAACCCTGGGGCTGCGAGAGGTCGCGGGTTTAGAGAGTGATTTTTAAACTACTATAACTATTATACAAGGCCATAAAAACTAATAATACCTTTTGCGACGGGGTCTTTCAGCGATTTTTCGTTAATGATTTACTAGGCTGAACATTTTCGATTGCAACAGCCTAGTAAAAATCGCGTTTTAAACCTGCCCCCTCTAAACAGCGCCAAAATCACACACACGGCCTGGGGCAGATTCTCAACGACGATTCAGGTAGGTTTTGCAACATACCTACATTTATCCTCAATCCAAACCCATCGGAATGGTGGAAGTTCATTTATAATTACTCTATACAAATTTATCCCCTTCTATATCCTTCTCCACTGTTAACTTTAAGGTCATTCATGACAGTGAACAACACTTTGAAACAAAATGATGTTCCCGAGATAGGTGCTTTGTTATCAGTTGTGGAGCCCATTGTGAAGGGTCCATTTTTATTTCATGTCTTCTTTTTATGAACTTGATGGCGCTGGTTCATTGATGACTCCTGCAATGAAACCAAGGTGCCATGAAGTACAACAGGTTGTATTTATCCGGGGAGAGAACACCATAGACAACACAGAAGAGTACAGCAGAGGAACAGGCCTTTTGGCCCACGATGTTTGCGCCAAACCTGATGCCATGTTAAACTGATGTAATCTGCCTGTATATGATCCATATCCCTCTATTCCTTGCACTTGTATGTGCCTATCTAAAGGCCTTTAAAATGGCACCAGCGAATCTGCCTCCCTGGCAATGCATTCCATCGTGGGGAAAAAAAAATTCTGACTGACTACCCTATCAATGCCTCTCATAATTTTATATACTTCTATCAACACTCCCTTCAACTTCAAACTTTCCAGAGAAAACAATCCAAGTTTAGCCAACCTCTCGTAGTTGAAACCCTCTAATCCAGGCAGCACGGAATCCTCGCATTAAATAACTGTTGATTAACAATGCCTACCAGGACATGTTAGACAGGAGGAAAACTGCAGAGAAGAGAAATAATGGCATCTTCAAAGATATTGATAGACGGAGAAAAGATAAGATGGGAGAAGGCATTTTGAATATCCAGAAACCCAGGTCAAGTATTGATTCGCTGCAGGTTGAGTTGTCAAGTGTACCTCTGCGGGGATCATTCTTGCCACTGCATCAGAATGATTTAATGGCTCCAGCCACATCCCAGATATTAAGGACAAAAGTTGGAGGTGGTCACCATGAAATGAGATGTTGAACTGATACCCTGAGAAGAACAGATACTTGAAGGGAAGAAGAACATTCCTAACATCATGAAGAAGTGTTGAAGCATCCTGATCCGAAAAGCCACCTGTCCATTCCCTCCACGAATGTTGCCTTACCCACTGAGTTCCTCCAGCACTTTGTGTTTTGCTCAAGATTCTGTTCTTTGTGGCTCTATTGCTCCTCAATCAGAGTAGCCATTATCACAGTTTATTTTTGTGGGAGTGCAAACTGAGCATGAACTGACTGGTGTATTTTCTGCATTGCGAAGGTGAACATATTTCAAAAGCACACCATTGGTTTCAAAGTAGGCTGAAGAGGGGTCTCGACCCAAAACATCACCTATTCCTTTTCGCCAGAGATGCTGCCTGAACCAAAGAGTTACTCCAGGTTTTTATGTCTATCTATTGATTTCAAAGTACCATGTGTTGTTGTGAAAGGAGCCATGTAAATACTGTTGTTTTTGAACTCAATCGCTTTCATCAAACTAAATTAACCTAAGGCAGGCACACACAAATATTATGATTAATTACGGCAATTCTTGGTAAGGCCATTACTCTCAATAGATATTGATGCATGTTTTTATCTAGTTGCAATATTTTCTAATAAAAAAGATAATCTGAATTATTAGATTTGCTGCAATATCAATACTTACTTTCATAATACAGTAAAAAAGTAAAACGTTATTAGTTTTGATTAATGGAAAATGTACTTAGAACCTATATTTCTAGTCAATAAATGAAATATTGATACAATGACTTGAAAGGTCCTCAATCTAACACATCGTGTCATAGTGAGTTATCGACTCATGGAGCCGTATAGCATGGCATAGAAACATAGAACATAGAAATTAGTTGCAGGAGTAGGCCATTCGGCCCTTCGAGCCTGCACCGCCATTCAATATGATCATGGCCGATCATCCAACTCAGTATCCCGTACCTGCTTTCTCTCCATACCCTCTGATCCCCTTAGCCACAAGGGCCACATCTAACTCCCTCTTAAATATAGCCTATGAACTGGCCTCAACTACCCTCTGTGGCAGAGAGTTCCAGAGATTCACCACTCTCTGTGTGAAAAAAGTTCTTCTCATCTCAGTTTTAAAGGATTTCCCCCTTATCCTTAAGCTGTGACCCCTTGTCCTGGACTTCCCCAACATCGGGAGCAATCTTCCTGCATCTAGCATGTCCAACCCCTTAAGAATTTTGTAAGTTTCTATAAGATCCCCTCTCAGTCTCCTAAATTCTAGAGAGTATAAACCAAGTCTATCCAGTCTTTCTTCATAAGACAGTCCTGACATCCCAGGAATCAGTCTGGTGAACCTTCTCTGCACTCCCTCTATGGCAAGAATGTCCTTCCTCAGATTTGGAGACCTAAACTGTACGCAATACTCCAGGTGTGGTCTCACCAAGACCCTGTACAACTGCAGTAGAACCTCCCTGCTCCTATACTCAAATCCTTTTGCTATGAAAGCTAACATACCATTCGCTTTCTTCACTGCCTGCTGCACCTGCATGCCTATTTTCAATGACTGGTGTACCATGACACCCAGGTCTCGCTGCATCTACCCTTTTCCTAGTCGGCCACCATTTAGATAATAGTCTGCTTTCCTGTTTTTGCCACCAAAATGCATAACCTCACACTTATCCACATTATACTGCATCTGCCAAACATTTGCCCACTCACCCAGCCTTTCCAAGTCACCTTGCAGTCTCCTAGCATCCTCCTCACAGCTAACACTGCCCCCAAGCTTCGTGTCATCCGCAAACTTGGAGATATTGCCTTCGATTCCCTCATCCAGATCATTAATATATATTGTAAATAGCTGGGGTCCCAGCACTGAGCCTTGCGGCACCCCACTAGTCACTGCCTGCCATTGTGAAAAGGACCCGTTTACTCCCGCTCTTTGCTTCCTGTTTGCCAGCTAGTTCTCTATCCACATCAATACTGAACCCCCAATGCCGTGTGCTTTAAGTTTGCATACTAATCTCTTATGCGGGACCTTGTCGAAAGCCTTCTGGAAGTCCAGATACACCACATCCACTGGTTCTCCCCTATCCACACTACTAGTTACATCCTCGAAAAATTCTATAAGATTCGTCAGACATGATTTACCTTTCATAAATCCATGCTGACTTTGTCCAATGATTTCACCACTTTCCAAATGTGCTGCTATCCCATCTTTAATAACTGACTCTAGCAGTTTCCCCACTACCGATGTTAGACTAACTGGTCTGTAATTCCCCGTTTTCTCTCTCCCTCCCTTCTTAAAAAGTGGGGTTACATTTGCTACCCGCCAATCCTCAGGAACTACTCCAGAATCTAAAGAGTTTTGAAAGATTATTACTAATGCATCCACTATTTCTGGAGCTACTTCCTTAAGTACTCTGGGATGCAGCCTATCTGGCCCTGGGGATTTATCGGCCTTTAATCCATTCAATTTACCCAACACCACTTCCCGGCTAACCTGGATTTCACTCAATTCCTCCAACTCCTTTGACCCCGCGGTCCCCTGCTATTTCCGGCAAATTATTTATGTATTCCTTAGTGAAGACGGAACCAAAGTAGTTATTCAATTGGTCCGCCATATCCTAGTTCCCCATGATCAACTCACCCGTTTCTGACTGCAAGGGACCTACATTTGTTTTAACTAATCTCTTTCTTTTCACATATCTATAAAAACGTTTGCAGTCAGTTTTTATGTTCCCTGCCAGTTTTCTTTCATAATCTATTTTTCCTTTCCTAATTAAGCCCTTTGTCCTCCTCTGCTGGTCTCTGAATTTCTCCCAGTCCTCCGGTATGCTGCTTTTTCTGGCTAATTTGTATGCATCATCCTTCGCTTTGATACTATCCCTGATTTCCCTTGTTATCTACGGATGTACTACCTTCCCTGATTTATTCTTTTGCCAAACTGGGATGAACAATTTTTGTAGTTCATCCATGCAGTCTTTAAATGTCTTCCATTGCATATGGCAACAGTCTTCCTTTGGCCCAGTGAGTCTACATCACCTATCAGGCACTGTACCTATATCATGTCTTCCCTGAGGTGACACGGTCCACTACATTATCCAATAACTTATGCATGAAAACAACTACCATGCAGGTACACAGTTCCCTGAAAGTAGCAACACAGCAAGACAAGGCGGTCAAAAAAGCTTTTGGTACATTGGCGTTCATCAGTCAGGTTATTGAGTATCAAAGTTGGGGTGTTATGTTATAAGGTCATAAGTGATAGGAGTAGAATTAGGCCATTCAGCCCATCAAGTCTACTCAACCAATCAATCATGGCTGATCTATCTCTCCCTCCTAACCCCATTCCCTGCCTTCTCCCCATAACCTCTGACACCTGTACTAATCAAGGATCTATCTATCTCTGCCTTAAAAAATATTAATTGACTTGGCCTCCCCAGCTTTCTGTGGCAAGGCATTTCACAGATTCACCACCCTCTGACTAAAGAAATTCCTCCTCATCTCCTTCGTAAAGGATTGTCCTTTGGTCCTAGACTCTCCCACTAGTGAAAATATCCTCTCCACATCCACTTTAAGGACAAAGGACAAAGGACATTTATTATCACATACACCAAATTGGTGTAGTGAAATTTGTCTTGCCATGCAGCACACAGATAAATATTAGACATAACATTAAAGAAATTTAACAATAAACATAAAAACATCCCCCCACAATGGTTCCCACTGTGGGGGAAGGCACAATGCCCAGTCCCCATCCCCAGTTCACCCATTGTCGGGCCTATTGAGGCCTCCGCAGTCGCCTCTATGGAGGCCCGATGTTCCAGGCTGTTCTCGCGGGGTGATGTAGCTCCGGAGTCTGGAGAATCCTCACAGCGGCTTGGGACACCTGGAACAGCCGCTTCCGTACTGGAGGCCGCGGTTTCCGAAGCCAACAAGGCCGCGCTGAATGGAGCTCCACAACTGGTGATCTCAGCGAGAGATCCCAGGCTCCCAATGAAAAGTTCAGCGCCGCCGCTCGCAGCTGGCCGCTCCACAGTCCTGCAGCTCCGCGATGTTTATCAGCGATCTTCAGCTCACCGGAGCTCCAGCGCGGCGACCCGGGCAAGGCATCGCCTTTCATTATTCGGTAAGTTTCAATGAAGTCCCCTCATCTTTCTAAACTCCAGCGAGTACAGGCCCAGTGCTGTCAAATGCTCATCATAGGTTAACCCACTAATTCCTGGAGAGGTTGGGCAGGCTAGAACTTTATTCCTTGGAATGCAGGAGCGTGAGAGGTGATATCATAGAGGTGTATAAGATCATGAGGGGAATAGATAGGGTGAATGGGTAGTCTTTTACCCAGAATAGTGGAATCAAGAACCAGAGGACTTAGGTTTAAGTTGAAGGGGGATAATTTTAATAGGTACCTGAGGGGCAACAACTTTACACAGAAGGTGTTGGGTCTGTGGATCGAGTTCCCGGAAGAGGTTGTTGAAGTAGATGCTATAACGACATATAAAATATATTTGGACAGGTACATGGATTATTAAGGCTTAGAGGGATATGGACCAAATGCGGCATAGGAAAGTTGTGTACCCCTTCCTTTAATCAGGCTGGGATTGAAAAGGAACAAGCTGTTACAACATGTTATTAGATTTTATTGATTCAGACTCAAAGCTACCAATTCTAAATGTAGAGATATTAATGATATACTGTAGGTTTATAAGGAAGAAATGGTTCATAAATTCCGGCGTGTGCATAGTGATTTAATTAATTATAGATTAAGTGTTTGGAGTCATAGTCATTCAGCATGGAAACAGGCCCTTTGGCTGACCAAGATGCCCTATCTAAGCTAGTCCCATTTGCCCGCATTTTGTCCATATTGCTCCAAACTTTACCTATCCATGTATCTGTCCAAGTGTGTTGTAAATGCTGTTCTTTTTTTAGCATTAATTTAAGGGATGTCACCATTGTCGGCTGTTCTACATTTATCGCTATTCTTAATGTTCCATGAGAAATGTCGGTAAATTGCTTTTTTGAATCACTGCATTCCTTTTGCAGTCTGTGGCTAGGAAGTTGCAGGATTTAGACCGAACAATGATAAAGGAAGGTCAATATATTTCTAAATCAAGGTGCAAGACATGTGGGGGAACTTGCAGGAGAGGATGTTGCTGTATAGTGGCTGCCTTGTTTCTCTAAGTGGCAGTGTTTGCCGGTTTGGGAGTAGCTGCTGTAGAATCCTTGCTGACTTGATGCTGTAGTTTGTAGGCAGTACATACGGCCATACATACACATGGTGTGCAGATAGTGGAAGCAGCAAATCCTTTGGCTTGTGAATGTGTCATGGTGTCATAGTCATGTCATAGAGCACAGAAACAGGCCTTTCAGCCCAACACGCCCATGCTGACCAAGATGCCCCATCTAAACTAGTCCCATTTGACCACATTTGGCACATATCCCTTTAAACCTTTCCTATCCATGTTCCTGTCCGAGTGTCTTTTAGATGTTGTTATTGTACCTGCCTCAACTACCTCTGGCAGCTTATTCCATATTCCCACCATCAATTGAATGAAAAGGTTGCCCCTCAGGTTCCTATTATATCTTGTCTCACTCACCTTACACCTGTTTCCTCAGATTCTTGATTTCCCTACCCTGGCCAAAAATCTCAGTGCATTCACCCTATCATGATTTTATATACTTCTATACAATTAACCATTAGTTTTCTGTGCTCCAAGGAATAATGTCCTTTCCCAATCTTCCCATATGGCTCAAGTCCTCAAGTCCTGGCAACATCCTCGTAAATCTTCTCTGCTCTCTTTCCAGCTTAATGACTTCCTTCCAATAGTAAGGTGACCAAAACTGTAATGTACCAAAAGCCTAACTACTTGAGACACCACTTTAAGGGAACTATATACCTGCACTCCTAGATCCCGCTGCTCTACACATTTCTGCTGGGCCCTACCATTCACTGTGAAGGTCCTGCCCTGGTTTGATTTGCCAATATACAAAACATCACGCGTATGTTCACTTTAACTCCATTAGCTATTCTTCAGCCCAGTTGCTCAGCAGATCAAAATCCTAATGTAATTTTCGATAACCACCTTCATTGTCTATGGTACTGTATACTCTATGAATGGGTTACTAGCCATGTAGTTTAGTTTAATTTTTTAGTTTAGTCTAGGTGGCTTTGGATGATCCATGGGCGGTTGCTGCTGGGATGCAAGTCAGGGCTTGATCAACCCCGGCTGGGTCGCCTGGGCGAGCATGTCTGATGTTGTGAGACCCGAAACACCCGATGACCCCAGGTCACATCACTGAGGATGCATCCCAGCGCATCTAGAAGATGTATCTTTCATGCTGGAGTCTAGCTCAGCCAGTGGCACGTAGGAATAGACTGGGTGACAACCAAGAATAGTTTGGTGACTACTGGAGAGACCGTTTTTAAAACAATAAAATTTCATTTATTAGAAGTAGTGTACATTACAATAATATAAGCCAAATACATAACACATTTCTTGTACCACTTCATATTTTAAACTTTAAAAAGAAGAAAAGCAAAGAAAGGGAGATAGGGTAGTGAGTGTGTGAAACAGTGATCAAAAAAAGACCCTTGGACACGAAGAGTTGGGGAAAAAAGTTAAGAAGTAAGCCATAGAAAAGGAAAAAGAGTAAAAGAAAATAGAAGATATGTTAAAAGTAAAACAAAGGAGCCAAAAGGGATATACCAACTTCATATTTTTCCTCCCCCCTCACCAGGTCCTGAAACCATTTATTTTCAGAATTCTGTTGCAGCTTATACTTGTAGTAAGTTGACAAATGAAGACCAAATCTTTTGGAAATGGTCTGGTTTGCCTGCTAGAAGGAATCTCATACCTTCCAGGTGTAGCATTTCGAACATATTTGAAATCCACATATTTATTGTTGGTGTTGTGGATCAAGCTGCATCTAAAAAACACTCGGACAGGAACATGGATAGGAAAGGTTTAAAGGGGTATGTGTCAAATGTGGTCAAATGGAACTAGTTTAGATGGGGCCTCTTGGTCAGCATGGACGTGTTGGGCTGAAAGGCCTGTTTCTGTGCTCTATGACTTATGACTATGACACCATGACACATTCACAAGCCAAAGGATTCGCTGTTCCACTATCTGCACACCATGTGGCCGTATGTACTGCCTACAAACTACAGCATCAAGTCAGCAAGGATTCTACAGCAGCTACTCCCAAACCGGCAAACACTGCCACTTAGAGAAACAAGGCAGCCACTATACAGCAACATCCTCTCCTGCAAGTTCCCCCCCACATGTCTTGCACCTTGATTTAGAAATATATTGACCTTCCTTTATCATTGTTGGGTCTAAATCCTGCAACTTCCTAGCCACAGACTGCAAAAGGAATGCAGTGATTCAAAAAAGCAATTTGCCGACATTTCTCATGGAACATTAAGAATAGTAATAAATGCAGAACAGCCAACTTAGAATTTTAAGTTTTTTTCTCATTATTAAACCGTAATTAAGTAGGTTCTTTTGGGATGCAGTTAGTTCAGGGCTGCCTTCCATTGTTCCAAAATACTCAATTCTGCATTCGGTATCAGTTTTATTTTAAATAATTTTGTGAAAATTTCAAAAATTTCATTCCAAAATGTTTGGATTTTTATACTGAAAACAAAGAAATGCCCTATAGTTGCTTCTCGGGATAGACATTTATCACAGATAGGGGAGACGTTAGGAAAAAGTTTACTTATTTTAGTTTTTGAGTAATATTGTCTATGTAAGGTTTTAAATTTAATTAGAGTATATCTTATGTTAATCGAGCATTTATGCACATTTAGCAAATGTTTATCCCACCTCTCCTTCGAAATTTTTATAGCTAGTCCTTGTTCCCAGTCTCTTCTAATTCCATCGGATGATGGTATTTCTATATTTAGGATGATGTTATACAAGTATGATATTAAATTAGCTGATTCGGCCTTTGTATTCATTGCTTCGTCCAATAAGTCTGGAGACAAGTTATGATATTCTTGTGTATATTTTTTCAAATAGTCACATATTTGAAAATATTTAAAATAATGATTATTTCTCAAATTGTATTTTAGTTGTAGTTGTTGAAATGATAATAATTTTCCAGTTTCATACATGTCTCCAAACGTTTTAATTCCTATTCTTTCCCAATGTATAAATGATTTATCTATAATAAATGGTTTAAACGACGGGTTATTAACTATTGGAGAAAGAAGCGATAGATTTCTTAATTTTAGGGTAAGTTTTATTTCTTTCCAAATTCTAATTGTACTGTGTATAATGGGGATTTTTATTATATTTTGAGTTATTCAGGTTCATTGGTGAGAGGAGGATTGCTCCTATATTAAAAGGGGACAAACCTCTCTCTCCGTTACTATCCAATCCACCTGCTGGGCAGAGTTGTCCAACAGGTGAATCACATTTTTGATATTTACAGCCCAATAATAGTACAAAAAATTAGGAAGTGCTAATCCACCAAATTCTTTAGGTTTACTCAAGTGTGTTCTTTGTATTCTATGGGATTTATAGTCCCATATAAAATTTCTAATATCTGAGTCCAGTTTTTTTTTAAACATTTTTGGTAGGTATATATTGGTATTGACTGGAATAGGTATAGAATTTGTGGTAAAAAGATCATTTTTATAGCATTTATTCGACCTATTATAGACATCTGAAGAGTTTTCCAAAATTTAAGTAGGGGGATGTAATTTGCGTTAAACAGAGCTTTATATTTTCTAGTGATTTCAATTCCCAAATATTTAAATTTTTCTGTAGCAATTTTAAAAGGGAATTTTAAAAGATGTGTTGAGTCTCTGGGTTTTATCGACATAATTTCACTTTTATTCCTATTTTTTCTGTATCCTGAAAAAGATCCAAAATCCTCTATTAGGTTTAGTATGTTTGGTATACTAATTTGGGATTTTGTGATGTATAGTAGTACATCATCTGTGTATAATGATATTTTATTATTTGAGTATTTTGTATTATAACCATGGATGTTCGGACGTGTTCTAATTCTTTCAGCTAAAGGTTCTATTACAAGAGCAAATAGCAGCGGTGATAGTGAACATCCCTGTCTATTGCCCCTTGATAATTGAAATTTTGTGGACAATATGTTGTTAGTTAATATTCTAGCAGTAGGCCTGTTATATAATAGTTTTATCCATGAAATGAAATTCTCTCCCATTTGAAATTTTTGCAATACTTTAACAAGGTAGTCCCATTCCACTTGATCGAATGCTTTTTCTGCGTCCAATGAAATAATTGATAAATCTTGTTCTTCAGTTTTATATGAATGCATTATATTGAACAGATGTCTCAAATGATTACATGATTGTCTCATGGGTATGAACCCCGTTTGATCCACATTTATTAATTTACTGACATATTTATTTGTCTTCTAGCTAATGTTTTCGGAGAGACAGTTGACGGCACAGAAAGACGGCACCCGGGACAGGCTGGGTTACCACCCCAGTCTGTGTTTTTCATGAGAAAGACACCCAACAAAGCTACTGAAAGGCCTAATGAAAAATACCCCCAGGAGATCCCGAGAGGGGGGGAGGATGAGATCTCCAATAGGACGGACCAAAGGTTATTGACCCACGCAAACGACCTGACTACGAGTATAAGATGCATTTGCGGAAAGCTGTGTAAGAACCACCGTGGCCTAAAAATCCATCAGGCAAGAATGAAATGCTCGGAGAAGGAGAAACTGGTGCAGCGCACAGGCCTTGAATCTGGTGAGACGCAGCAGGAGCCCGACCAGGACTCACCCCACAGAGCCCAGTCCCTCCATGCACTAGAGTCTCCCAACCTCTGCAGAATAGTTCCACAGCAACAGATTGAGTGGCCCCCAGCCAGCAACCGGAATGAATGGCTGCAATTTGACAAAGGCGTGACCAACATCATTCAAGCCACAGCCAAAGGAGATGTAGATCGCCGACTCCAAACAATGACTGCCATCATAGAAACATAGAAACATAGAAATTAGGTGCAGGAGTAGGCCATTCGGCCCTTCGAGCCTGCACCGCCATTCAATATGATCATGGCTGATCATCCAACTCAGTATCCCGTACCTGCCTTCTCTCCATACCCCCTGATCCCCTCAGCCACAAGGGCCACATCTAAATCCCTCTTAAATATAGTTCATAGTCAGATATGCCTCTGAAAGATTTGGCCATCGCGGGAAAGGTAACACCAAGCCCACCGCCTACACTATGAACTGCAGGGCCACCAAAATACATCAACTGCCGTTGGAATTTCGAACCTTCAAAAACCAGTACAAGAGATCGACTGAAGAGGAGAAGCAAGCCTTGGCCGACCTACGAAACATCCTAAGGAAAAGGCTTACAACCCTCCGCAGAGCAGAGTGGCACAGGAGAAGATGAAGAGAGAGAGAGCTAAGAAGCGAGCTGCATTCATTTCCAATCCCTTTGGCTTTGCCAGGCGATTACTTTAGGACAAGCGCAGTGGCCGCCTCATGTGTGCTCAACAGATGAAGTAAATCGCTTCCTCCATGACACCCTGAGCGATCCAATGAGGGAACAGAAGCTTGAGCCCAACAAAGCTCCCATCAGCCCAGCCCTCCCCCCCCCCCCCCCCCACAACAGAGTTTAATCTGAGGAAGCCCAGTCTGATGGAGTTTGAGGAGATCATCAAGGCGGCACGTTCAGCCTCTGCTCTAGGCCCTAGTGGAGTACCATACATAGTGTACAAGCACTGCCCAGAGCTCCTTCGCCACCTATGGAAGATCTTGAAGGTGGTATGGCGAAGGGGGAGAGTTGCTGACCAGTGGAGGTGCGCTGAGGGAGCTTGGATCCCAAAAGAGTAAAACTCGAAGAACATCAATCAGTTTCGGTCAAACTCGCTGCTGAGCGTCGAAGGGAAGGTGTTTTTCAGCGTTGTCTCCCGAAGATTAACTGAGTTTCTCCTCCAAAACAGCTACATTGACCCCTCAGTGCAGAAGGGTGGGATTCTGGGAGTTCCGGCTGCTTGGAGCACACTGCAGTAGTCATGCAGCTCATTAGAGAAGCCCATGAAAACAGAGGCGACCTAGTTGTTCTGTGGTTGGACCTCGCCAAAGCCTATGGGTCCATACTGCACAAACTGGTTGAGCAAGATGGTCCACCAGATTGACACCGATTTGCAGCCGAGCGTGGCCAATGAGATAAGGGACTGGAAAGCTGCGCTTATTTTATTTATTTATTTATTGCCAGTGCTAGTGTCGAGTTATTGGCTTAAAACGCTATTATTCTGAAATGGAGGGCAAGGAAAATGACTGAAAGGTTGTTTAGAGACTACAGTGCATTGTGACAGCATATGTAAGAAGGCCTATGACAGTGTCAAAAATATTATACACCTTGCAGGTCTCTCACTTATGTTTTTTTCTCAGTTGTCGGGCAACCTTGGCAGCTTTTTAAGTTGCCAAATGACAGTTTAAGTGGTCATTTAGAATGGCTTGCATGATGCGTGCGATAATGTGCTCGGCCGAAGTGCGTAGTTACCAGTCGGAATTATGCTCAATGAAGCATTCACATATTATTTCTGCTTCAAATAAAGTCACAAACTAAACATATTCACCAATCAAGACATGATATATAACACAATGACATGCAGCAAAATTATAATACAGTATCTCAACTATTTTTACACGTTGCAATGAATGTAATTTCTATTATTTCTTTACACTTCCAAACAAAAATGTGGTTGGATTA
>NC_073377.1:121271980-121359117 GCF_028641065.1 Leucoraja erinaceus
CCTATGAAGCCTAGTGGTAAATCCGAATCTGCGAGGACCCCCTAGATCTCGAGGCCCTAAGCTTAAACTTGTCAAGCTTATACGTAAATCCGGCCCTGGCATTACGGGGCTGGCAATGAAGAGGGCCATTCAATCCACGAGCGAAGCCGCAGAGAAAGCCACGAGGTGGCTTTGGATTAAGAGGGCTGATCCGTGGGCGGTTGCTGCTGGGACGCCAGTCGGGGCTTGATCAACCCCAGCTGGGTCACCTGGGTGAAGGTGTCTGATGATGTGAGACCCAAAACACCCGATGGCCCCAGGCCACATCACCGAGGATGCATCCCAGCGCACCTAGAAGACGTATCTTTCACACAATTTAGTTTATTATCACATATAAAATGAAAAGCTTTTATTGTGTACTAACCAATCACCAGAAAGACAATACCTGATTACAATCGAGACATCCACAATGTACAGATACATGACAAAGGTAATAACGGGAATAACATTTAGTGCAAGATAAAAGTGTATCTTTTAACCTAAGCCTCCAATATACTTCAGCAAACATCTTTCTTATATCTCTCTGCACCAATTTCAGGCTCAATCAGAAGTTCCTAACATTTGAAATGTCAGGTGCATTTGTATTAAAGAAAATTTGCCATTGCATTTCCACTTGACACCAAGGTACAGGTAGCACCCGAGGTCAGGATCGCATCCAGGTCTCTGATGCTTTAAGGCAGCAACTCTACCGCTGCGCCACTATGCCACCCCGGGAAGAGAGTTTGAAAGAGACGATTGCTGAGTTCAAATGTGGGGATAACTGTGGGGAAGAGCTGTTTTCAAGTCTGAATGTTGGGTTTTTAAACTCCTGTATTTTCTCCCAGAAGGTAGAAGAAAAAAGGAATGGCCAGGGTGACAGGCATCCCTGTCGATACATCCAGCATTCCTGATGCAACACACCATGAAGATGGAGTGGATGGAAGGAAGTGACGACACTGGACTGGCCTGTGTTCACCTCCCTGTTCAGACCGTCATGAACTGAGCAATTGCCATAGATAGACACAAAGTGCTGGAGTAACTCAGCTGGTCAGGCAGCATCTCTGGAGGAAAAGGATAGATGACGTTTTGGATCGAGACTCTTCTTCAGACTTCGGAGATGCCATACCAGGCTGAGATGTTTTGCATCAAGCTACTTTCTATAATGCATATGCTGAAGTTTGAGAAATCCTTGAGGACATGACAAATTTTCTCAGATGCCTTTAGAAAATATATAAGCTGGTGCGCTTTCTTGATCCCTGCTACGGTGTGAAGGGTCATGTCCAAGAGATGCCTGGATTCTAATCAAATCTGAAGAAGGGTTCTGACCCGAAACGTCACCCATCATTTTTCTCCAGAGATGCTTCCTGACCCACTGGGTTACTCCAGCACTTTGTGTCTATCTTCAGTATAAACCAGCATCCGCAGTTCCTTCCTACACATTCCAATCTACTTTATTTAATTGGTTACTAATTGGCTGTACATTTTCTATTTCAACTTTCAAAGGTAAACATATTAAAGGAAAGTATGATCCAATGTGCCAGATAGTGGCAGAATTATCTCTGAAGTATACCATGGTATTGGAATACTTCTCACCTGATGACTGCACTCAAGTATAGACTGACAATGTTAGCCTTGGGATGTTCACTTTTACTTTCTCTTAAGTGAATTTCCAACTAAACCTTAATATATGAAAATGGACATCAATCTTCTGCTTCAACCTCTAATGTTTTACTGGCACTGTGTTTGCCTTTCCTGCAAGAATTTCCCTGTGTGAGATTGGGGATGGGGAAGTGCTCTTTCTCCAGTTGTAATTGGAGGGGCATGCTATTGATGTCTGCAGTGAGGAAGTATTGGGTTCAGGGATCCAGGAAGCAACATTAATTGAATTGTTGTGTTACGATCCTTTTTTTCCCCACTAAAAGTAACTGTGCAGTATATATTGGTCACAAACATCATACTGTAGTTGGTACAGTACCAAAAATATCAATCTGCTCCAATTACCATAAAAATCAACGTTACGCTGCCTGTATTTTGCACATTAACCATTGGTGTTACTAAAAGGAAGCAAATTATGCTGACTCTCACATTCATTACTAAGGTGATGGGTGCTAGATGGTTGGTCTGCATTTCCTGGGTTGAAGAGATAGTGTCCAGGCAGCAAAACACTTTGACACATAGAGTTATGGAGTAATACAGCATGGAACCAGGCTCTTTGGCCCAACTGATCCATGCTGACCAAATATTAAGATAGTCCCATTTGCCCATGTCTAAACCTTTCCTATCCATGTACCTGTCCAAGCATCTTTTGAATGCTTTTATAATACCTGCCTTAACTACCCCTACAAGCAGCTTATTCCATTTACCCTCTACCCTCTGGCTGTAAAAGTTGTTCCTTCAGGTTCCTATTAAATTCCCTCTCACCTTAAACCTATGTCTTCTGCATCTTGATTCCCCTACTCTGGGTAAAAGACAGTGCATTCGCCCTATGTATTCCCCTCGTGATTTTGTATACCTCTATAAGATCATCCCTTAGCCTTCTGCACTCCAAGGAACAAAGTCCTAGCTTGTCCAACCTTTCCCTACAGCTCAGGCCCTCATCCTCGCAACATCCTTATAAATCTTCCCTGCGTTCTTTCCAGCTTAATGATACCTGACTCTAAGGTGACCACTGTGGTCTAGTGGGTAGCTCAGGACATTGTTTAGTTGAAAGGATATTAGAATGTAGCAGTGATACAAGGAAGTGATAATTATATTGAGAAATATTTTTAACAGTCTTTATTCAAGAACAAGAGCAAATATTGATCAGATTGCGATAGGGGTTTTCAGGATTTTTTGGATAAGGGCGGCATAGTGGTGCAGCGGTAGAGTTGCTGCCTTACAGTGCCAGAGACCCTGTTTTCGATCCTGACCATGGGTGCTGGCTGTATGGAGTTTGTACATTCTCCCTGTGACTGCATGGGTTTTCTCCGGGTGCTCCAGTTTCCTCCCAAACTCGAAAGACATACAGGTTTGTAACGTAATTGTCGTCTGTAAATTGTAAATTGTCCAGCGTGTAGGATAGTGCTTGTGTACGGAGTGATCACTGTTCAGTGTGGACTCGGTGGGACGAGGGGCCTGTTTACATGCTGTATCTTTATAGTCTGAAGTCTAAAGATTCAAAAGAATTGTGAAGGAGCATATATTTGCACAGGTTAGTTGTAGATTTAAGATTATCACAACGCGATTCTGAAGATACAAGTGGAATTGTGAGAAACATTTTTCATGATCAGAGGTTTAGATCAAAGAGCACTGGAAAGATGAAAAAGATTTAATGGGAACCTGAGGGCCAAATTTTTCACACGGTGGTGGGCATTTTGAAAAAGCGGCGATTGGAACGGTGACTGTCAGATTGGAACACACACACACACACACACACACACACACACACACACACACACACACACACACACACACATCGCTTCTTTCACCAGCCCGTTATGCAGGTGGGGGACAGGGCAAGCGGGAAGAGCGCTGTCTGAGTGAAATTCACATGGTGCAAAGTCAATGTGATACAGACACACACTGCGATGAACAAGAAGGTTGGTGCTGTAATTAAGACAGTGAAAGCACAGTGTACGAGAAAGTCCTTTAAAAGGGGTGGGGAGAGAGGGTAGAATGGGGGAGAAGGAGTGGAGACAACTTTTAAGAAGCCAGAGATGCACGGCTGTGAAGCTCGGCAGACATTTAACATTACCGGGCGGTTATCCTTGATTAAGAAAATTACTGCTTACGTTTTTTTCCACAATGAGCCAATGAAATTCACCAGTCAGCATCGGCTACAACCTATGAGGACCGTCGACCTCCTGGCGACCCACCTACGGCACGAGAATTCTCGTTACACTCCATGGCTGGTTCATTCTGGTCACCAGGGCCGGCCTTAAGCCGATTTGACTGATTGCTCCCAATTGGGCACCGCGCCTAAGCGGGGCCCCACACTAATGTTCCGTATTTCGTACAGAAATACGAATTCTCTTTGTTAAATAAGGATTTTTTTAAATTCGCCAGCCGGATTTTTTTTAAACGAACATGTATAACAACCACTGCATGGCCATTAGACACAAACGATTTGTTAACTAGTACTGTTAGCATTTCTTAACAGCAAGTAGTTAACACCTTGTCATGCAATGTCATCAATCTGCATCCATTCGCATTCCTCAGTAAATGTTATTGTGTTTTGAACAAGTATTAATGACGCCGTGTTCCTTTGAATAAAATTCACGCGGCGTTATTAATACTTGTTTAAAACACAATTACATTTACTGAGGAATGTAGATTGATGACACGTTGAGAATTTCATTCAACTCACCATCATGAGTGAGGGCCCCGGACCGCGAGAAGGGGCTCCTTCCTGGTGTGCAGGTTAGTCATTCACCTACCGACCCACGTTGTGTCTCTCTGTCTTTTGCTCTCTCCCTCCCTCCCTCCCTCCCTCTTTCTCTCGCACTCTCTCTCCCGCTCCCCATCTCGTCTCTCTCTAGCTCCCCCACTCCCTCTCTATCACCTCAGCATTCCCAGAATCATTGATGTTTTGCGGTAGACAAAAATGCTGGAGAAACCCAGCGGGTGAGGCAGCCGCCTGGCACTACAGCACTCTGTGTTTTTTGATTGGCTCTGAAGTTGAAGGTGGCTCAGCGGGATGGGCAGCGGCTCTGGGGAGAGGGTTACGTTTCTGGTCGAGACTCTTCTTCAGACAATCACAAGTACTCTCACCGACGCGAGTTCAGTTCAGTCTGAAGAAGGGTCTTCTCTCCAGAGTCGCTGTGCTGCCTGTCCTGCTGAGTTACTCCAGCTTTATGTCTTTTCAGAGAATTTCAGAGAATTACAATTTCGCACAGGGGGCTTATAACGTCTCTAAACCCCTCTGTGACCCCCTGAACACCTCTAACCCCCCTCTAGTCCCCCCTCTATTCCCCTCTAAACAATTCTAAACATACCTGAACCCATCTAAAGCCCTCTAAACATCTCTAAACTGTTTAAACCCCTCTAAACTAGGAGGCTGCAAGGTGACTTGGATAGGTTGGGTGAGTGGGCAAATGCATGGCAGATGCAGTATAATGTGGATAAATGTGAGGTTATCCACTTTGGTGGCAAAAACAGGAAAGTAGACTATTTGAATTGTGGCCGATTAGGAAAAGGGGAGATGCAACGAGACCTGGGTGTCATGGTTCACCAGTCATTGAAAGTAGGCACGCAGGTGGTATGTTAGCATTCATAGCAAAAGGATTTGAGTATAGGAGCAGGGAGGTTCTACTGCAGTTGTACAGGGTCTTGGTGAGACCACACCTGGAGTATTGCGTACAGTTTTGGGCTCCCAATCTTGCCATAGAGGGAGTACAGAGAAGGTTCACCAGACTGATTCCTGGGATGTCCGGACTTTCATATGAAGAAAGACTGGATAGACTTGGCTTGTACTCATTAGAATTTAGAAGAATGAGGGGGGATCTTATTGAAACTTACAAAATTCTTAAGGGGTTGGACAGGCTAGATGCAGGAAAATTGTTCCCGATGTTGGGGAAGTCCAGAACAAGGGGTCACAGTTTAAGGATAAAGGGGAAATCTTTTAGGACTGAGATGAGAAAAACGTTTTTTTACACAGAGGGCGGTGAATCTGTGGAATTCTCTGCCACATAAGGTAGTTGAGGCCAGTTCAGTGGCTATATTTAAGAAGGAGTTGGAAGTGGCCCTTGTGGCTAAAGGGATCAGGGGGTATGGAGAGAAGGCTGGTACAGGATACTGAGTTGGATGATCAGCCATGATCATATTGAATGGCTGTGCAAGCTCGAAAGGCCGAATGGCCTCTACTCACGCACCTATTGTCTATGGTTCTATGACTGCATCCAACTGCTGTCTGGTTCGTTGATCGGTTTGCTACATATTAACTGTTTTGGGAGAGAAAAATGCTCACGGCAGACCAAACGTGTTAAACAGAAATTGGTCAGATATTGAGCTTTTCACAGTGAGAAATCATGTGAAATAATCACTGAATTTAATTTTAAATGAATGTACTTGCATGTTATACTGTTTAGTTTGGAGATACAACCAGATAGTCTGGTTGATACAACCAGATTAGTTTGGAGATACAACCAGATAGCCCACTGAGCCCATTGGAGGACGAGACAGATGTTCGGCAGCTGTGGCAGGGTCTGAATGCAATCGCCTCCTACAAGGCAAAACTAGGAGGCAGCTCGAATGCCGGTGTAACATCACTCCCTGACGAGCTCAATGCGTTTTACGCACGCTTTGACAGGGAGAATACTGATGTGCCTTCCCGATCCCTCATTCGCTGTGATGGCATTTCAGTCTCAGTCACAGAGGCCGACGTCAGGAAATCCATCAGAGGGGTGAACCCCCGAAAAGCGACTAGTCCTGATGGTATACACGGTCGTGTTCTAAAAACCTGTGCGGACCAACTGCCGGGAGTTTTTACGGACATTTTCAACCTCTCACTTCTGAGGTCTGAGGTCCCCACCTGCTTTAAAAGGGCATCAATTATACTGGAAGAGTAAGGTGACGTGCCTCAATGACTATCGACCAGTGGCACTAACACCGGTGGTGATGAAGTGCTTTGAGAGGTTGATCATGGAGCAAATCAACTCCTACCTCGACAAAAACCTGGACCCACTGCAGTTCGCTTACCGCCACAACAGATCAACGGTGGATGCGATCTCGCTGGCCCTCCACTCCGCACTGGACCACTTGGACAACAAAAACTCATATGTCAGGCTGTTATTCATTGATTACAGCTCGGCATTTAACACAATCATCCCCTCCAAACTGGTTACCAAACTCGCAGAACTGGGTCTCTGCGCATCCCTCTGCAACTGGACCCTCGACTTCCTCGTCCACAGACCACAGTCTGTTCGTATTGGTGGAAATGTGTCAGCCTCGATAACAATCAGCACGGGAGCACCTCAAGGCTGCGTGCTCAGCCCCCTGCTGTACTCACTCTATACCCATGACTGCGTAGCGAACCACAGTGCGAACTCCATCAAGTTCGCTGACGACACCACTATTGTGGGCGTATCACTGATTGGGATGAGTCAGAGTACAGAAGAGAGATCGAGCAACTGTCCATATGGTGCCAGCGCAATAACCTGGCCCTCAACACCAGCAAAACCAAGGAACTGATTGTGGACTTTGGAAGGAGTAGGAGGGGGACCCACAGCCCCATTTATATCAACGGGTCGATGGTTGAAAGGGTCAAGAACTTCAAATTCCTGGGAGTGCACATCTCTGAAGATTTTTCCTGGTCCGAGAATACTAACGCAATTATCAAAAAAGCTCAACAGCGCCTCTACTTCCTGAGAAGATTACGGAGAGTCGGATTGTCAAGGAAGACTCTCTCTAACTTCTACAGGTGCACAGTCGAGAGCATGTTGACCAGTTGCATCGTGGCTTGGTTTGGCTATTTGAGCGCCCTGGAGAAGAAAAGACTACAAAAAGTAGTAAACACTGCCCGGTCCATCATCGGCTCTGACCTTCCTTCCATCGAGGGGATTTATTGCAGTCGCTGCCTCAGAAAGGCTGGCAGTATCATCAAAGACCCACACCATCCTGGCCACACACTCATCTCCCTGCTACCTTCAGGTAGAAGATACAGGAGCCTGAAGACTGCGACAACCAGGTTCAGGAATAGCTACTTCCCCACAGTCATCAGGCTATTAAACCTGGCTCGGACAAAACTCTGATTATTAATAACCACTTTCTTTTATTTGTACTTTACCAGTTTATTTATTCATGTGTGTATATATTTATATCATGGTATATGGACACATTTATCTGTTTTGTAGTAAATGCCTACTATTTTTTCTGTGTGCTTAAGCAAAGCAAGAATTTCATTATTCTATACAGGGATATATGACAATAAACTCACTTGAACTTGAACTCGAGTTCGCACCGACCAGTGATTTTTGTTACAGATTTGACAATTTTATTTGGCGGCCAATCAAACGCTGTCTCTAAGGGGGTTGCATCCAATCACCAACCAGCTTGCCTTAAAATTCCCATCCAATCAACAAATAGGTCTCCTCCCGTCCTATCAGCCGCTGTCTCCAAGGACATTGTGTCCAATCACATAATTAGCAGCTACGGTAAAGTTTGGAAGCCAGCGGAGCTGCTGACAGGCAAACGGGAGGGAGCCGGAGAGATTCACACAGTGTACAATCCATAGCACCTAGTGTACAACTTCATAACATATACTAAATAACTGAGCTGACACACCTTGGCTGGGAATCTGGGGTTCACCAAAATAGTTCCCAATTGGGCCCCACACACCGTAAGGCCGGCCCTGCTGGTCACCACTAATTCTTCAACATGATGAAAAATTCGCAGCGACCATAATCAGGCCACGACTAGTTCCCAGAATGCGGGAACTCCTCACGACCATGAAGGTGACTCCCCGGCAACTACCCATGAACATGTGGTGACCATGTGGCGACTGCATAGTCTCCTGCAGTCACCTAAATAGTCACCTAAGTGGGACAGGCCCATAACAGACGAGGAAGGCACCAGAAAGGTGACACGTCAATTGAGATTGGCAAGGCACAAACAAAGGGCCCCAAGAATTCCTGTAGGTCACCAGTGAAACTCTAATCAAACTTCTGTTGCCCTCAATCACATGTTGTGCTTCAACAAGGTTTATGCATTGTAGGATCAGATCACATCCTTGGAAAGCAAGAAAAGCATGATTACACCATTGAAATAACTCGTAGTAGGAGCCCAAACAAGAATTAAAAATACTAGACCATCTCTGGATTGACAGAATTCTCACATCCAGATCAAGAACATTGTGAGTTCCTGAACCAAGACATTGACTGGCACCTGTATGATGTTGAGGGAGTGCCACACTGTCACAGGTGAAGGCTTATGGGAAAATCTCAAAAGTTCTCATTTCAAAGGGGAGCAAGGGAATTCTTGGCTGGTGTTGTGGCCACATTTATCCCTCAAAATGTATCACCATCACTCAGGCAAAAGATTACTTATGCAGTTTGTTTGGAAATACTGTATGGGCTGTTTTTTATTCCACCTCGTCAAAAATTCTCACTTGGAAAGCACTTTTGAACATCCTGCAATTGAAACGGTGCTTTGTAAATGCAAGTTTAATTTATTCTTGATTCAATCATCCTTTTTAGTATGAGAAACAACATTGCAGCTGCTGAAAATCTGGAAAAAAAAACAACAGAAAATGCTGGTTTGGAAAGCAGTTGTAGAGAGAGATATCGCTCGTGATCCTGTGACATTAACTGCTTCTTTATCCACATATTTTACCAGACTTGCTGAGTGTTTCCAACAAGAGTCAAGAGTGTTTAATTGTCATATGTCCCAGATAGAACAATGAAATTCTTACTTGCAGCAGCACAACAGAATATGTACACATAGTGTGTCTGGTGAAGGGTCTCAACCCGAAACATCACCTATTCCTTTTCTCCAGAGATGTTGCCTGACTACTTCAGCATTTTGTGTCTATCTTCTAAGTAAACATGGTACTGAAAAACAATATAATAAATAAAAAGGAAGATCAGTGTACAGTATATATATATATATATATATATACACACACACTCACATATACTGTATACACACACATATATATATACACTGAACTTTTATATATATGTGTGTATATATACACTGAACTGCACTGTATACACTGAAATATATACACTGAATTGTACACTGAACTAACAAACTAAATATATATATGCATTGAACTTTTTTATCGGTTCATAGATACAGTTAAAAACAAACAAAGAAACAATAACAGTGCAAAAAAGACACAAAGACAAGGTTGTAGTGTAAGGAAGAAGTTGTTCCTGAACCTGGATGTCACAATTTTTAGCTCCTATATCTTCTTCCCGATGGCAGGAATGAAATGAGTGTGTGGCCAGGGTGGCCACATCCTTCCAAGTACTCTTTTGTCATCATGTATGGTATAGGTGACCTTAAGCCAGCAGTGGACTATATTTGGGGACCTGAACAGGAAAGTATGCACAAGCTGTTCCGTGCTCAGTCACTTTAGAGCTGTGACATTCCTTGGAAGTCAGCAGAGTAAATAATATTAAATAATTGAATTATAGAGGAAGGTGGAAACGCTGTCAGCGCAGCAATTTCTCTCGACGCCTCAACAGTACCATTCATCAAGAGTCTGCAGCTACTGGGAGCAGTTATTATTTCTGCAGCCTCGTCAGTCAGTGTTGAGTTATTTAATGATTGGCAGCTTCAAATTAATATCTGAGAACGAAAACAATGCCAATTGCTGTTGACTTAATGCATGCACTCACTAAATCAGCTGATGGTGAGCGGTTCAGCACAGTCTGGAGCACTTATCATTTGATACCACAGGGAATTTCCTGCATCCTAACGTAAGATTTATGGGGCGCCAGGATGAATGTGTCACCAGGTTACCCGACATTCGTCTATCAATGTAGCAGTGACTGATCAGTGAATTCCTTGCAAATGTGCCTCCATGGGGTTGTATTCTTTGTCATTGTTAACCAGAAATACGGAATTCATAAGTGATAACTTCTGTTAGGATCAGTGGAGATGGGCGGAAATGAGGATGTCTTGGAACACACTGGGTTTGACTTAAGAGTCTCTAATAATTTAGGACAATTACCAGCTATTTGGGAAGATTCCTGTGAAATTGGAGTCACTTGGAGTCAGGTTTGCACATGTACTCAAAAGTAGTCATAGTCATGGAGTCATACAGCATGGAAACAGGCCCATCAACCCAACTTCCGCATGCCGACCAACATGCCCCATCTAGTCCCACCTGTCTGCTCTTTGTCCATGTCTCTCTAAACATATCCTATCTATGTACCAGTCTAAATATTTCTTAATGGTTGTGATAATACCTATCAACACAATACTCAGTTCTCAGTAACACAATATTAACTCAGACAACTCAAACACCCATTTGAAATTTTTGTCTACATATTCATTGTCAGAAGGAATTTTGACGGAGGATGAGACTGTCATCCAAATGGTTTCATCGTCACCTGATAGCGCATTTTCTGCTGAATGGAATTGAGGAGCTATTGTGCATCTGGTAAAGTTCTTGGCTCTGAGATAGAAGGTTGTGGACTCAAGTCTCAATTTAGAGAATTGATCAAAATATTATGGGCTGACGCTATAGCACAATACATTACAGAGCGATAGCTGCATTGTCAGAGGTCCTAATGTCATGCCTTTCTGCTCTCTCACTTGGTGACCCTAAGGTCCGGCTTCATAGAAGAACAGAGGAGTTGCCATCTTCAAATGGCTGTAAAGCAAGCTGATCTTGCATAAGCCACTATGGAGATAATTTCTATCTTCCACAGATCTGCGTCTGACAATGCAAAAGGATGGGCTTCAGATTCCACGTGACAACATGGCTGATCAGGAGGTCCGGGCCGCTGAGGAGGAGGATGCTCACCGTCGGGGTTCGGCGTCGGGGCGGCGACTGCGGGTGCTCGGAAGGCCCTGACCACGGATGAACACGGAGGGGAGGCTGGCTGGACTATGGTGCCATCCTCACCTTGGTGCCATTTATGTTATGTTGTGTCGTGGACTTTCTGTGTTAGTGGGGTTTTTTTTTTGGTTTTTTTAATTCAATTTCAATTTTATTTTTAATATGTTTTATTATTAATTTATTATTATTATTATTTTTTTTTTAATTATTTTTTTTTTAATGATACTGCCTGTAAGGGAAATTCATTTCGTTGTCTCAAATTGAGACAATGACAATAAATTTGAATACAATACAATACAATACAACATGCAGGAGGATTCTTAGGGTCATTGTAAAATACTCTAGAGCTCAACTTTGAATCATTCATCCATCCATCTGGAGTATTTTGAAGTATTTGGGTTCTGGAGTATTTTGCGCAGTTCTGATCACTAACTATAGGAAGGTCATGATGTAAAGAAGATTCATCAGAGTGACACAAAGTGCTGGAGTAACTCAGCAGGTCAAACAGCATCTCTTGAAAACATGGAAAGGCAACATTTCAGGTTTCAAACCCACACTTCATCACTGATTGTCGGGGATTGGCCTCATCAGCAACAACGGGGGGGGGGGGGGGGGGGAGAAGCCCTTAACTCCAAGAAGCTGGAAAAGGGGAGGCGGCACGGACAAAACATAGCAGGTGATCCGGGTGGACCCACAATACATGGGAAGGCTCATCAGAGGAGGGTGAAGAAGGTTTGATATGGTTGGAACAAAGGTCACAGTAGATAAGAACAGAGAGGGGTTGAAGAGTTGTAAATTGCAAAGCCAGAGGGAGGAAAGTAGCGGCAAAGGAGGGGAGATATCAGGATGGACTGTTCGATGCAGCTGACAAAAAGGCAGGCATTGCTGGTGCCCATGGCAACAACTTTAACTTGGAGGAAGTGAGAGGAGTCAAAATAGAAGTTGTTGAATGTGAGGGCAAGTTGTGCCAGGTAGAGAGAGGAGAGTATTAGTGGAGGGAAATGATTGGGTCTCCAATGGAGGAAGAAACAGAGGCCCTAGAGACTCTCTCTAGTCTCTCTAATCTTCTCTAATTTCAAGTACCCCCTACTTTCCCTATTTACCCTCTATCTACCCCCTGCCCCACCCTAGGCATCCTACCAGTCCCACTGTTCGCATCCCTGTATCCCTTCGTTATTCCAACTCCCCCCTTCGAAGGGCCGAATGGCATACTCGTGCACCTATTGTCTATTGTCCACTTTCAGTCTGAAGAAGGTTCCTAACCTGAAACATCACCACTCCTTTTTCTCCAGAGGTGTTGCCTGACCGCTCAGTTCCTCCAGTGCTTTGTACCGATCTTCAGGCCTTAAGACCTTCCTGGTGGGGGATGGAATATTTTTTTTTGTTTCTACAGATGCACCAGGGTAACGCCTGGGGTGCACTTTTTCAGTTACGGGATTGGAGATTGGATCATCTGCTTGTTTCCCCTGGAGTGAAGGAGTCCTAATAAAGATATACAACTTTACAAGGGACATAAATGATTTAGATAGTAGGATTTTTTTCTCTCCATAGTACATGTGTTGAAAACTAATAGGTGTATAGATAGGGTAAAGGGTAAAAGCTTTCGAGGGGATCTTCTTACCGAGCCCACACACAAGATTAGAAATTGGCCAGCCAGCGCTGAACACACTTCTCGGCATCTGCATACATGGTGTCTGTCTTGTTGCTGCTTTGTGCTTCTTGTGCGTGGTGGTGGAAAGATTAGTGGAAACAGGGCCGCAACGTGAACGCCCTTTCCTTAACCCCTTGAGGGGATCAAAGGAAGAATGTTTTCACTCAGAAGGTGGTTAGAACATGCAATACATGGCCTTCTGGGGTGGTGGAGTCAGAGACTCTTATGATATTTAACAAAAACATCTGGACAACCATCTGACATGCTCCACCATCTCCTTTTCCTGCTGGACCTCAAGCACATTCCCTACAGACCACAGCCCAGTAAACATGTGCTCAAGCCAACTGCACAAGCCTTTTGATGAACGATGGATTGTGTGGCACAGTGAAACCAGATGGAAATCTTGTAGCAACATGGCTAGACCCAGCTTTTGCAATACCAGTGATAGATAGAACCTGTAGTGAAACATGGTGTTTCCACACTCAGGATATTGCGGCCACACACAATTGTAGCCTTCAGGAATGCGGCGCGGTGGTGCAGTGGTAGAGTTGCTGCCTTACAGCACCAGAGACCCGGGTTTGATCCTGGCTACAGGTACTGGCTGTATGGAGTTTGTACGTTCACCCTGTGACCGCGTGGGTTTTCTCCAGGAGCTCCGGTTTCCTCCCACATTCCAAAGACATAAAGGTTTGTAGGCTAATTGGCTTTGGTAAGAATTGTAAATTGTCCCTAGTGTGCAGGATAGTGCTATTGTATGGGGTGATCGCTAGTCGACGTGGACTCTGTGGGCCGAAGGACCTGTTGCCGTGCTGTATCGCTAAACTTATCTAATAACGACTTTATTGTATATATTTCCCCTCCCAATCTCCCTGGAGATTTGTACAAGGTTCTCCGTGGACATGGCCCATTTGCAATATCCACAAAAGATGGTGAAGTGGCTCAGGCCTGGGCTAAGGCCCGTACCTGCACCACATACAGCAGCACCAACAGCACTTTACATCTGAAGCACGGGTTCTTTCAGACAATCGGAAGCTAGCAGAGCTCCAATAATCACACGTGTTGCTTCATCTTGGCTGGATGCTCCAGACCATTCCACCCGCCCTCCACTTTATCTTCCACTATTCAATCATTTTCATTAAAACCAATGTGATCTCAGATCCTGCATCAGATTTGGCCTGACGTAAAATCAAAAATAAAGCAAATCCCTGGCATAATCCTGCTTCATATATCTGTCAGTAATTCTGAGATTTTCACGTTTGACAGTCCATTTATAAATGTTCTGGAGCTGTTGCACTTTAAACATTGAAAACATATAAACCAGTGAAAAGCAGCCCAGCGATTCTAAAATTAGAAAGGTTTTCAATAGGGTATATGGGAGATTTAGTTAGTGGACATTAAATAAGGTGTCTTTGATATATTCAGCCCTCAAGATAAGGGTGGAGACGTTTTTTTACTCAAAACGTGATTATATAACTGAATACTTTATTACAGGCAGTACATGAAGCGAGCTCATTGAATTATTCCATAGGAGATTCAAGTAATGCCAGAAGCAGAAGAAGATGTTGGGCCATCAGGACATAAACACATAGTGCAGTTAGTTTGGGATTTCTCCAGGAAAGAACTGGCACAGATTCAATGGCCCAATTGATTTCTTATGCATTGCAAGCTCCCACAGTTTTGAAGTCATTTATCATTCTGTACTCCTGATTATAATTTTTAAAATTAGACAGAAAAAAGGAGGCTTGCAATCAAAACTAATCTTCTCTCACAATAATAAGAATGATCTATGTATAAATTGGTCCAATGATATTTCTTCTCACCATTTCCCTCACTTCCGGGTGGAGCACCAAGGCAAATTCCTTGTATGTGAATACTTGGTCAATAAACGTATTCACTCACTCAAATACCCTCAACTGCTTTTGGTAATAAGATACAAACAGCATTGTGAAATTATTTGTACTCACTCCTTCAATGTCCTTTTTTTTAGACAGTACTTTGGGATTGAAAGTGATTTGCTCCCCCTCCAATGTTGTGCACTCTGTGTTGGCTGATGAGGCCAAAGTAGTAACTGCAGATCCTGCCACAGATGGGGCAGGCTGTGAGGTAGTTCTGATGGGGTTTGCCCTCTCCATCATTAATGATATATTGATGGAAATTTTGAAAATTATAAGGAAGATGAGTAGCTTATAATCTGCTTAACCCTAGATCTTACATAGAAGACCAGCTTTGACTAGCTACGACTAACTTCGGGAAAATTGGACACCGAATAGTGGAGAGTGAAGACGACCTCCTTCGACCTCCTTCGTCCTGCTTTTGACCTCCATTCGACCTCCCTTCGACTATGATGAAGACTATCTACAACTACCTTTGACTACCTTCGACTACCCCTGATTACCTATGACTAACATGCCGACCTACTACGACCTACTACGCCTAATCCTACGAGTAAAAAAAGTATCGTTTTTTTCCATGGCGACCTTTTTTTACTCACCGGCATTTTCTAAAGTATTGAAAAAACTGCCGCAACCTAGCTGAGGCCTCGAGTACGCGGAGACCACTCTTGAGCATGAAGGAGAGTTACGAAGACCTCCTACGACCTCGTATCGACCATGCTGCGAGTATGAGTCGAGGGGACACTCACCAGAACTCGCGAATTAGGTTGCCCAAGTGGGACAGGCCCTTAAGGATGTTGGTCCATTGAAGGCCTTAACAGTGAGCATTGCAAAACACTTTGGGTTCTCTCAGAGTGTTTCTCAATGCACACAGTTAAAGCCTTCAATAAACTAACTTGTTCGATAGACTCACCAATGGTCTACGAGTTGGTTTTTTTTGTGTTTGTGCCTATCTGAGCAAAGCCAGATACATCATATGGGTATAGCACAAAATTCCCACCTAGTGATCTTTGTCCACCTGGTGAGTTCTTCCCATGACAGAGTTTGGAGTAAGGAGGTTCTTTAGTGTGTTTGATATTGTGAATACTAAAGTAGCCTGTCCAGGTCATCAATACAGCAGCACGCACAGAACATATTGTTCTATGAGAACCATAGAACATAGAAACATAAAATATAGAATTATAAAACATAGAACCATAGAACATAGAACATAGAACCATAGAACATAGAACATAGAACCATAGAACATAGAACATAGAACCAACCATAGAACATAGAACCATAGAATTATTCAGCATAGAACCATAGAACATGAGATATAGTACCTGGCACATAGAACACAGAAATCTCAGGAACAGGCCCTTCATCCCACAATGTCTGTACTGAACACAGTAACAAGCCCAACTCTTATCTGCCTGCACACAATTCACATTCCTCCATTCTCTGCATATTCATGTGCCTATCCAAAAGTATCTTAAATGGCACTATTGTATCTGCCTGCACCACCAACCTCAGCAGCGCATTCCTGGCACCCAACAGCCTCTCTGTAAAAAAAAAAAACTTGACCCGCACATCTTTAAACAGGAGGGCAGGGACCGCTGCTGTCCATATACTGTGGATTTTATTTCAGATTGAGATGTGGATCTGCATTATCCTTTCCCTCAGCCGGCCAAAGGCTGCACTGGTGTTCATAAAGTGATAGGGAATTTCATCATCAAAGTCTGTCTTCATTGAGAGGCGTTGTCCGAATCATGGGAAGTGGTCCACATTTTTTCCAGTGTAGTACAACGAACCAATTTTGCAGGAGGGAAGAGGACCTTTGTTTATTGGATGCTGAGTCTAAGACCCTTCCCCTCATATGCTTCAATAAATAATTCTACAATGACTTGGAGCTCAGCTTTCAAATATGTGTAAACAAAATCATTGGCTGCCATTTGCTCCATGCTATTGAGGTTCACATGTTAGAGTAGAATTATTCGGCCAATTGAGTCTACTCCGCCATTCGGTCATGATTGATCTCTGCCTCCTAATCCCATTTTCCTGCCTCTCCCCATAACCCATGACACCCGTTCCAATCAAGAATGTGTCTACCTCTGCCTTAAAAATATCTACTGACCTGGCCTCCAAGGTCACCCTCCTGCAAGGTTCAGGTGACATTGGTTCTAGTTCTAGCATGTTGGTGCTTAAGACTGAACAGTTTCCCATTAGTTTCATTGATTAGTTCCAACCCAGCTGGTAGCTGGTTGATAGTGATGTGTAGCTTTACCATTAAATTAAGTTAATTCCTAGCTAACTTTGTAATTTGCAGTAAACAAATATCATAAACCAACATTAACAGAAACAGGTCCATAGATAAACACTGCAAAATCATGTGATTAAACCAACACATTAACCTCAAAGTTAAGAGTCATATTAAGGGCTTCAGTGCTTAAGAAGCCAAGGAACCTTATTAGGCAGCTACTTTTACAACTGGTGTCCAATCTCAAGAAGAACATCATTGCTTCTGCCGTTGAAAATGTGTCGGAGGGGAAGGAAGAAGTCAAATTGTTTTCCGATTCACTTCGTAAATTAAGTTGTTCCAAGGACAACTGTTTGGATGTCCTAATATGGAAATTAAAGAGGAACAAGCTCTTCTGACAGATATATTCTGACAAATGCAATGGGAATGATTGGTATAACAACACAGGCTATCTTGAATTTGATCTTAGCTGAGATTGGATTTGTGGAGGACCCAATGGTTAGGATTGATAATACAAGACTCGGAAGCATAAAAATGCAGGAGTTAGTCATGGTTTGGAAGCTAAGTGTAATCAGCTTCAATTCAACATTTTAATATTAGGATCTGCCAATGTAATCATTGTATTGTTTGTTATTGGAGACAGAATTTATTACATTGCTTATTAATAAAAAAAAATGAAAAGATTGTTATTTTTCCTGAGGCCAGGAATCAATAAAAAAGTAATTTACTTCAATTGGTTGTATGCCCATTATTCAATAATAATGATTCATTTGGAATCATATATTTTGAATACAATCCAACGTCCAGTGTGGAGAACTTTGTGAGTGGACTTTGGATAGCTGAAATTAATTTTTATCACTGAAGAACAGTAGATCCTTATTAAAATAAAATCTGAAGTCTGCAATCATGGAAGCCAAGCCACAAAAGATGTAATGGAGATACAAAATATTGCAGATAGTACTACCTTAATTTATTGTCACATGCACCTAGATACTGTGAAATTCCTTTTTTGCATACAGTTTAGTAGAAATTTAACTACACATAAGTATAATCATACTTCAGTACAAGAGTGTAAAAATAGTAGAAACATGAAACTGCAGATGCTGGTTTACAACTCACCAGGTCAGGCAGCACCTCAGGACTCAGCAGTCTGAAGAAGGGTCTCATCCAGAAACGTCACATTCCTTTTCTCCAGAGATGCTGCCTGACCCGCTGAGTTATTCCAGCATTTTGTGTCATCTCCAAAGAACATGGATAGGCAATATTTCAGGTTGGGACCCTTCTACAGACTGTAATTGCCCCTGTCCCACTTAGGAAACCTGAACGGAAACCTCTGGAGACTTTGCGCCCCACCCAAGGTTTCCGTGCAGTTCCCGAAGGTTGCAGGTGGTTGCCGGAGGTTGCAAGTAGTGGAAGCAGGTAGGGAGACTGACAAAAACCTCCGGGAACCGCACGGAAACCTTGGGTGGGGCGCAATGTCTCCAGAGGTTTTCCGTTCAGGTTTCCTAAGTGGGACAGGGGCATAAGAATAGATTACACAGTGGCAAAACACAAGTCACCACAGTTCAAATGCTATCTTGTACCCTTCAAGTTTAAATTTGTTAAAAATGTAAAGTCTTAACTTGGCCTCAAATGCATTTGGAATCTGGAGAGAAAAAAAAAACAAACAAACAGCAGGAGGAACTCAGCAGACCATAAAATATTGATTTTTTTTTTTAGCCTGGAAAAATCAATCCATTTTCTGCACCTTTCACAAATTCTAAAGTTAAGAGTCAAAGTGAATGAACTGCACCTTATGCCCCCAAACATTATCTGTCAGTACCCCTCCACACCTTAATTGTGGCTCAGTTCAGTTCAATTTAGTTTATTGTCGCGTGTACCAAGATACAGTGAAAAGCTTTTTTCGAAACCATGCTTAACAAAATGCTTTCCACAGCACATCTGTAGATGTCAGTGAGAGTTGTTGGGAACATGCCAAACTCCCTAAGCCTTCTAAGGAAGTTACGGCGTTGGTGTATTTTCTTGGCCATTGCTTTGATATGACTGGTCCAGGACAAGTTGCTGGTGATATTTATTCCTAGGGACTTGAAACCTTCAATCATCTATACTTTGGCACCATGAATGTATGCCAGGGTATGCTTGAGTGTAACTCCTGGAATTCCCCACCCAACATCACAGCAGGATTGCACAAGAAACTGCAGAAGCAGGAATCCTGAGGAAAATGCAAAGCACTGGAGGAACACAGCGAGTTAGGCAGCAGAGGAGAGAATGGACAGAAGATGTTTCACACAGTACTTCACTAAAACACATCAGCAATTTAGGGTGATGGCTCATCACATCTCAAGTGCATTTAGGTGAATGATGACTTTGCATATGATGCCCAGATCCTGAAATAAGTAAAACAAATTGTAATACATTTTTAATGGAATCTACGTGACTAGAAAATATCCTTCCTTATTTCAAGCAAGTTTTCCACCATTAATCACCAAATTAAATGCCCTTATTCTAGCAATGTTACAAAATTTTGAGATTTAAAAAATCAAGTCTGCAATTTATCCCATCAGATAAAGCATAACAATAAGTTTAATTTGACACCAAATTCACTTTCATATCTCAAGTATTAAAAAAGTTATGACCATTTTCATACTCGGAAATTAGCATCTTGTTCCCTATTGATTTTCAATGGACATTACAAAAAAGCTGTGATCTTGGATAGTCAAACGCCCATTTCTTAAGGAAAGATTAACATTTTTAAATAGCCTAAGTGTCCAAAGATTATTCACAAATAATTCACAATATAACATGATTTTTATATCTAATTTACATTAATTTATAGGCCAAATGGAAGGAATTTAGTGTTCAATTGCTGTAAATAAATGCCCATTTAAATCGGCTTTCTAGTGGGTTCATGTGGAACGCGCTGGTTTAGAATGTTGACAGCGCGCTGGATTAGTGCCCTCAAATGCCGAGAAAAATACTGCGGGATATAAAAAGCCCAAAATGAACTATTCGTTATAGATAACTTGATATTCAGGGTTATATATATGCCCCATGTAATGTAAAAATAAGGTACATACCTTTAATTGTTTGCTTTATAAAACCCTGGGGCTGCGAGAGGTTGCGAAATCAGAGAGTAATTTTAAAACTATTATAACTATATTATCGAGGCCTATAAAACTAATAATACCTTTTGCGACCGGGTCTTGCAGCGATTTTTCGTTAATGATTTACTAGGCTGAACATGTGCGATTAGTACAGCCTAGTAAAAATCGCGTTTTAAACCCGCCCCCTCCAAACAGCGCCAAAATCGCTGACATGGCTGAGGGCAGATTCCCAATGGCGATTCAGGTAGGTTTTGTAACATACCTACTTATTCAATTTTGGAAAACACTTCCGATTTCCCTCATAGGTAGAGTAAATGCCATAAAGATGATTTTCCTTCCACAACTCCAGTACCTATTTCAATCAATACCGATTTTCCTCCCTGAAATCTTTTTTAAAAACTCGACTGTGATTATAGACTTTATCTGGAATTATAAAACTCACAGAATTCACAAACGACATTTATGCAAACCTAAAGAAATCGGTGGACTGGCTCTCCCTAATTATCTTTTCTATTATCGGGCAACTAATATTAAAAATTTAATCTATTGGATGGAAGATACATGTCAACAAATAAACTGGTTAAAAATGGAGAGGGAAGATTGTTTACCTTTCAATATAGGCGCAATTCTTCTTTCTCCAATACATCTGAAGAAATCAACGTATGAGAAAAATCCGATAATCCATAGCACACGAATCTGGAAACAGGTGAAATCAACCCTTAAATCGAGAAATTTATTTCTCTTCTTACCAATCGCCAATAATCCCTTGTTTAAACCGTCTACTTTAGACAAGGCGTTTGTACAATGGGAAAGCTTAAGAATTAAAAATCTGGGAGACGTTTATGAGATGGGGACCTTCCTCGCGTTTCAAGAATTATAGTTGAAATATCACTTGAAAAGTAGTCAATACTTCAGATATCTTCAAATACAAGACTATGTGAAAATACACACGCAAGATTGTCACTCCATGGGTCCAGATATACTAGATGAATGCATGAAGAGAAGGTCGGATTCAAATAAGTTAATATCATACCTCTATAATTCCCTTTTAAATTTACATATCCCACCGTCGGAAATAATTAGGCGAGCTTGGGAAGACAAATTGGGTTTAACAATTTGAAAGGATAGTTGGGAGGAAAGTCTTCTATATATACACTACTGTTCTCTTAATGTTAGGCACTCACTAATACAATTTAAAATACTGCATAGACTCTATTATTAAGTCTAAATTGAATACGATCTTCCCAAATGTCTCTCCTATTTGTGATAAATGTCTCCTCCAAGAAGCAACCGTAACCCATTCTTTTGTTTCCAGTACAAAATTCCAAAATTCTGGAGGGGAATCTTTGATATCTTTTCCAAAATGCTTAAAACAAAATTGGATCCCAACATAAAATTGATCACTCTCGGTATGTCAGAGGCCTGTTCTGAGCTAACGATATTTCAAAGACATTTCCTTAACTATGGCCTGATAATGGTGCAAAAATTAATACAAATTTTAGAAACAGACAACAGTCCCTAAAGTGAAGATGTGGATCACATGTCCGAGACACTACATTTGGAAAACATTAGGCTTGTCTTGGTGGAAATACCAGATCAATTTCTCAAAACATGGACACCCTTCACCAAATTCTTACAACAATAGCATGGTGCAACACAAATTTTAATTTAAATCCGACGCTGGGTTGGGTGAGGTGGGCGGGGGGGACGAGGGGCAAGGTATATCTCCACCTTTCTTTTTCCTTGATCTTATTTCTATATCTCTCTGCCACACTATTTTGGTAGTTTAGGGGTCTATCTTTTCACTTTTCACTTTTTTCCTTTCTTGTTTTCTTTTTCTTTTCTTTTTTCATTTTTATAGTTTAGGTTATAAGGTTAAAAATGAAGCTGTACAATAATTGTATAATTTTAGATGCCGAATGTTTTATTTTTGTAAAATTACTTCCAATAAAAATAAAATTAAAAAAAATGTTTTTAATGGATATTATGGAAAATAAAATATATACTGAGATGAAATATTTTTGATGAAAGTTCACAATGAAATACCAGAATCAAACTTTAAAATATGAAATTAAAATGTTGTCATATTGTTAAAGATCAATGGAAATTACATATGTGCAGAAGAAATAATACAGAATAAATTTTGTCTTTTTAGGGCCAAAATCATTTTAGCAGTAATTTTGACTCAGTCCACGAACACAGCACTGATATAGATTTTATTTAAAAAGGCTGAACACTTCCAATTAAGTTTATGGACATAATAGTGCACAGAAGTTGTTGTGTACGTCAAGCCATTGATTCTAGGTTGGTGATATCTACAGTGAAAGCTAGCTGATTCTGGTGGCATAATCAAGTTCCACTTTCCATTTCCCATTTTTAAGTATATGTTGTGGACTCTAAAATTAAGCTGCTGTTAGTTTTATGCAGTAATGACACTGCACTCTCAGTTTTACCATCATCACAAGGGCAAATGTGTGGCCCTTATCCAGGCATCTGGAATAAAGAGACACTTCATCACTGATGCATTCTGTTGAATAATGCTTCAAACAAATATAATTTCACACTGGGAGCCATTGAATGCCATGAATAAAGAGCTGTATGTTTTGGAAAGGGTTTTATTTAGTTTAGCAATAGTTTCTTGCTACTTGAAAGAATTCTAATGTCACAAAGATTTGTGATTTGCACTGGGTGCCTTCAAAGTTCTTCATCAGCAGATAGCAAACACTTCAGAACAAAAAAAAACTGGCCCTTATATTAAAGAGTCTCTATATTTTAAAAAAAGGAAGTTGCCTAAAGAATCCGCACTAAACTTCAGCCCAGTTCTTATTAATCCTGGTCACAGCCAAGAAATTCGAATGCAATTAAAAATATTCGTCAGCATTTATAAAAATGGTATTTGCACATCTAAATCTCAATACTGTTTCAAATCCACTTAGTACATAAGGGGTGAATGAGGGTGCATGTGTGTGTGGTGCCTATAATTGCCCAGCTTTGCACATATAAAGATTAAACTATGTAAATCCAATTTACCAGTAATAACATTTAGAAGGGCGATACTAGGCTGAGATTTGTTAAGATATTAACATTCTTAGATAATGATATTACTGAAGAAACCACCGGGCCAGATCGAGCGTGTCCCGGGGAAATAACTCGCTCCACTGCCCAGGTTACCAGCTGGTGCAGTAAGGAGGTGACCTTTGTGTGGTTGACGGGCTTTGTCTGCGGGCCAGACCCGCAGATGTCGCCGCAATTCACCGGATAATGAAATTAAACACAGGCAAGACACCAAGGCAAGATTGCCCGCCCCGTTGTAAAAACCTTTAAATGAAGTGTGATTCTTGGCGGCGCTGTCATGGATTAAGGTTTTGATTCAAAGCCATCGAGTGAATGGCACCTCAGCGGAGAGGGGCAGGAGCACAAACCGGGAGTGTTTTTCTGGGCAGCGCTTGCTGAGTGTTACCAGTCCGCGACTTTGCCCCGTGAGGACCCAGTGAACCGTAGTTTGGGTGTGGGTTGTAGATCAAATATCCCCTTAACGCACATCGTTACGACATTAAGGGATGGGATTCCTAGCTGCCCTTAAAAGCGTAAACTTTCAGGCAAGAGGTGTTAACGAGTTGGGATGCGGATAGATTGTTTAACCCTTTCAACATAACCTACTCAGTGAAGTCATCAGATATTTCCTTTTTCATGAATTCACGCTTTCTCATGTATATGAATCAATGCTTTAGTATTATTTCATAATATACTAGTTACTATTCATTTTGGTTCGCGAATATACAAATAGTAAGTGGCTAATGTCAGACAGAAGTCAGGGTAATCCCTATGCATCAGATTATAGACCACACAATGACTACATCAGAATGAGTTCACTCTTGCGCTATCTACCTCCAGTTGCATTGCCAATTCCCTTTGAGCCCTAGAGGTTCATAACATGCCCTCCTTGGACAAACTCCAGTTGCTTTTTTCCAGAATGCCAGAGGTTGAGGAGGGGAGACCTGATATAATAGACAGGTAGAACCTTTTTCCTGGGATTGAAATGTCAAAGACTGGAGGACATGGCTGTAAAGTGAAAGGGGCAAAGTTTAAAGGAGATGTGCTGGGCAGGTTGTTTTATCAGAGGGTGTTGGGTGACTGGGACATGCTACCAGGGTGGGTGTTGCAGGCAGATATGATTGTGGTGATATGGAGCCATATGGTTATGTAGGAAATGGAGGGTTATGACCACAGGCAAGTATACCATAGGTTATCTTGGCGCCATGTCTGACACAGATGTTTGACACAGGTATCGTGGGCCAATGGGTCTTTTTCTATGTTGTACTATTCTATAGCCAAATAATGATAATAACAAACAAAAGCACACACACATTAAAATTAAAAAAATAATAATTCAAGCCCACAAATATACTTTTTCTATTGGTATGGATTTATTCATGTCTTGTTTACTGGGATACAGTGAAATAATTTGTTTTGCATGTAGTCCAGGCAAATCATGCTACACATGTGTACATCAAGGTAATGCAAGGAAGAGGCAGAATGCAGAATATAGTATTACACAATTCAGGAATACATCATTAACGCCTGAGACGTCTGTTCAGGAATCTGAGAACAGTGGAAAAGTAGTTTTTGAATTTGGTGTGATGTGCTTTCAGGCGTTTGTGTCTTCTGGCTGATGGGAGAGGAGTGTGCGTGGTCCTTACTTATTTTAGAGTTTAAAATCAGACTTTAGAGAAACAGCGCAGAAACAGGCCCTTCAGCCCAGAGTTCACGCCGACCAGTGATCACCCTGTTCATAGCACTATCCTACACACTAGGGACAATTAACAATTTTTACTGAAGGCAAATAAACAAACCTACAAATCTGTGTGTCTTTGGAGTGTGGGATTAAACCGGAGCACCTGGGGAAAACCCATGTGGTCGGGGGAGGGGAAATGTACAAACTCCATACAGGCAGCACCCGCAGTCAGGATCGAACCCGGGTCTCTGGTTCCATAAGTGAACAACTCTACCTCTGCGCTACCGAGCCGCCCGGTTATGTTGGCTACTTGCTTGAGGAAACATAGCAGAGTCTTTGGCGGGAGATGGGTTTGCATGTTGAACTGGGTTGTGGGCACAACTCTCTGCAATTTCCTACGGTCTTGGACAGAGCAGTTGCTATATCAAGCCGTGAAGGGACAGGATGCCTTCTCCTCTGCATCTGTTTATACTGTAAGAGTAATTGGAGGCATGCTGAATTTCCTTAGCCTTCTGAGGAAGTTGAGACGTCGGTCTGATTTCTCAGCTTGGGTCACTGGTTATACGGAGCAATTTGATATTTACACCTAGGATCATGAAGTTCTTGACCATCCCCACTTCGGCACCATTGACAAAGACTGCATGCATCCTGCTACCTGAAGTCAATGATCAACTCCTTCATTTTGCTTACAATGGGGGAGAGGTTGTTATTTTGACACCATACTCCTAAACTCTCTATCTCACTTCCTGTACTTGGGTGCTGTCTCTGTGGAGTTTGCATGTTCTCCCTGTGACTGAGTGGGCATTCCTCTGGGTCCTCTGGTTTCCTCCCACATCCAAAGATTTGTAGGTTAATTGACTTCTGCAAATTGTCCCTAGTGTGTAGGATAGAACTAGTGTATGGGGTAATCTCTGGCCGGCGAGGACTCGGTGGGCCGAAGGGCCTGTTTCCACACTGTATCTCAAAACCAAAGGAATCCTGACCTGAAACGTTGCCTCTCCTATCCCTCCCCAGATGCTGCCTGACCCACTGATTTCCTCCAGCACTTTGTGTTCAGCAGCGGGTGTGTTGTATTTGTCTCACTCTCTGTATGGGATTGAATGCCAGCACAGTATTAACCCCGACAATATTTCACCAGAGTGTGTGATTGGAAAATTCAGCCTTTTCAAACTGACACTGGAATGTGTGAATACAAGAATTTAACAAAAGGTGGGACAGGATGAGAAATCATGCTGTGTAGGGGTGGAATTGTGGAGCCCGATTCAGTCAAAACTACCTGTCAGAGTCCAGTTGAATTTATGGGCTTTAACAGCTGCTGGTGACTGGAGACATTCAATGATTTCAAACTTGAGGTCTTAATGTGCTGGCAATCCAATGTCCTGGAGCAGCGAAACACTGCCGTGCATTAGAGGGCAGGGAAAGTGCTTGTAACCATGAGACAGCAACAAAACAACAGCAGCATGCGGAAGAAATCTGGCTTCAAACGGTCAACGCTTCTGCCATCTCTTGTGTACAGAGCTAAACAATTGTTAAATTGGTGCAGTGACATCTTCGTGCCATCTAACAAAGAGTCCAACTAGTTATTCAGCGTGCACAGATCCATCAGATTTGTTGGTCTAAGTAACTATGCGTGAAACTTTTCAGAGTTCACAAACCATGAGACATTAAGCTCACTGATCATCGTTAGGAATCGATGCGATTGTTATTGAATATCAGCATTCGTATGAGAAATAAAGAAGAATTTGGTGTGGGAACAGGTGAGGATGTTGTTCCACTGTTATCAGGGCACAAAATTCTACAATGTGGCTTCTGACAAATCACATCCAGCCCACCATGTTTTGTAGATACAAGGAACAGCAGATGCTGGAATCTATCACCACCCCCCCCCCCCCCCCCCCCCCCCCCCCCCCCCACCCCATCACTCCCCTCCCTAACCTTGTGTTCACCTTCTCCTACCACTCGACACCCTGCTCCTTTCACCTCCTCTGTATGCTCACATCCCATCCCCCTCTTTACTCTTCCCCGTCCCCTTCCACCCATATCCCTCCATTCCTTTTTCTTAACTAACGCCTCTATGTCTCAATTTCACCCCTATCCTTTAGTCATTTACTCCATCCATCTGCCATTCATCCCCCCCACCTCCTCCTCCACACCGTCATCCACTTATCACTTGCCAGACTTTGCTCCATTCACACTTCTCTAATCCACCTTTCTCATCTTTCTTCTCCACTCCCACCCCCTATGACAATCAATCTGAAGAAGGGCCCCAACCCAGAACATCACCTGTCCGTTCCCTCAAAGATGCTGCTTGAACTGCTGAGGTCCTCCAGCACTTAGTCTTTTGACCATACTTTGTGGTTTGATTTGGTTGTTACAGGGACGCAGATAACATCATTCCATTCTGGAGGGTGGGAGCAACGTCTTCTCAGAGTAAGAACCTCAGCATCAAGGCCAAATTTCATTCTGGTTTTGCAGTTTCTGAAGTGACTAATGGGACCATTGTGAGAATTGGAGCTTCTTCTACAAGGGGCAAGTGGTGGTTGACAAGCCAGGAGATATTTTGTGAGGTGGAGACACAAGAAACTGCAGATACTGGTTCATTAAAAAAACCCCACAAAGTGCTAGAGTAACTTAGCAGGTCAGGTAACATCTCTAGAAAACATGAATGGGCGGCACTTTGGATCGCCCAAATCCTTCTGGGATTCTTTGTCCAGATGCCTTCTTCTGGTAACGAAAGAGTTGGGGCATGGTGGCACTATACACTTGGAATACTGTTCAACATAACCACCAAAAAGCCTGTCATAGCTGAGTCCCATGGTCCCTAACCAAAATATTACCTATCCAAGTCTTCTAGAGATGCTGCATAACCTACTGAGTTACTTCAGCACTGTGTTTTATTTTGTGAGGTGGAGCTCTCTTTTCACACCAATGTGGGATTTCTATGTGCTCCCATTGCATGGCCTCTCGGTTCCTCATGCCATCTCAAATCTTCTCCTCCACTTTGAGCGGTCTCAGGCCAGTGATTCCCAAAGGAAAAGTGAAGATGTTGCACTTTCGTCAAGGAGCGCATCCTTGAATCCTTTTGTCTGCATGCTTTGTAATCTGCTCCCATGACAAATTTTAGAAAGGCAGCAAAGTGTATCACACAGCAACACCACAGGGAGAATGAGCATGACTCTCTAATGTAATGCTGTGCAGGGAGTTTGAGGGAGTTTCTCACCCATGAACCATTCCTCAGACAGAGTGAAAGAGTTATGGAGGGAAAATAAAGACATTCACCTGGGCATCTTCAGCAAAAAGTGACATTTAAAAAATAAAAGGAATGGTTAACACGCTACTCTTTATATTATGGCAATCTATATAAAACCTTTATTTGCAATGTCAGTTCTATAAATTAACGTTTTTTATTTTGGACAAAAAGCCTACTGAAATGGATTTGTTAAATGTGCACTAATTGCATAGTTTTGTAGCTGTGTTTGATGAGATTTTATACACAGTTCCTTCTTGTATTGAAGAGGTTGAAATTACAGTGAATCTATATACTAAAGGATCCATACAATAAAAGATCCATAGGCTGAAAGATCCACACATGAAGGATCAATGTACTAAACACCATTTTAGTATGGTCCTTTTAGTATATGGGTTTCTAAAATAATCCATCTACTAATTCATCATCGTAGAAAAGATTAACGGCGCAGCGGTGCTGGTTTTCAATGGGAACGGTGATGGACGCACCACACATCTCTGTCCTCCAGTTCCTGTAGACTTCCGCCGCTGGAAGTATAGGATTTTGGTGTGTGTGCTTTATCAGCATTCCTTACAATGCGATGTACGACAGCAATCGCAACTTGTATTGAAGTGCGGAATGCCGTTGGCTCGCTAGAAGCTCATCCGTCCTTTGACAGCTCTTGTTTATGGTCCTGCTGGGGGTCCACAGCCCCCTCCTCACCTGGCAAACCAGGTGGGGGAGACGGTTTAGTCGCTGACTATCCAATCATGGAGCAGGTAGCATGGGATTACAAGGTACCCGTGGCGAGGGGAACTCCCCTGACCTGACCTGAAAGCATCTATATATTCAAGGATCTATATACTAAAAGATCCAGATACTAAATGATCCATATATTAAAATAATCCATATGCTAAAGAATACATATAATGAAGAATCCATATGCTAAAGGATTCATAATTTGAAGGGTTGATATATTAAAGGATCCATATACTAAAAGATCCTTATAATAAATGATCCATACATTAAATAATTCAAAAAACTAAAGGATCCATATAGTGAAAGATCCATTTACAGAAGTGCCATATACTAAATGAGCTTACATCCCAGCACATTCTTAGTTATTTTCCAAATTCTGACAGTATTGGCACCAATCACTGGTAATTTCATGTATGATTAGTATCTTACCAATAGCTCACTGTTGCTGCAACAATGGCTGATTTTAATTGTTAGATGACATGAGGGTGGATTTGAAATGATGTGAACCCCACAGTGTGTCCAGCATCCTGATCGAGTTGGCCGGACATGCAGGCAGGGGATCCACTGGGTCCTAAGCACAGCTGACTGACAGTTAATTTCTAGAGGATGAGGCTGGTCTTGGATGGCCTAGGAGGTGTGGGCAGGGCCAGATTTACGTATAAGCTTGACAAGCGTAAGCTTAGGGTCTGGAGAACTAGGGGGGCCTCGCAGAGCTGGATTTAACACTAGGTTTCAGAGGCTGAAGCCTAGGGCCTCGAAATCTAGGTGGCCTCTGCCAAGGCAGGTAGGTGCAGGAATAGGCCATTCAGCCCTTCGAGCCACCCATTCAATGTGATCATGGCTGATCATCCCCAATCAGTACCCCGTTCCTGACTTCTCCTCATATCCCCTGACACAGCTATCTTTAAGAGCCCTCTCTAGCTACCTCTTGAAAGTATCCAGAGAACCTGCCTCCATCGCCCTATGAGGCAGAGACTCACAACTTCCACAGACTCACAACTCTCTGTGTGAAAAAGTGTTTCCTCATCTCCGTTTTAAATGGCTTACCCCTTATTCTAAAACAGTGGCCCCTGGTTCTGGACTCCTCCAACATCGGGAACATGTTTCCTGCCTCCAGCGTGTCCAAGCCCTTAATAATCTTATATGTTTCAATAAGATATCCTCTCATCCTTCTAAACTATACAAGCCCAGCCGCTCCATTCTCTCAGCATATGACAGTCTCCCTCAGCATATGACAGCATATTTCCCTGAGGGAGCAGGCAACATTAATGCCTCTTACATCTCGACCAATCCCAAAATCTCTCAGCAGCAGAATATCACCCTAGCATTCAATGTGCTATCAGTAAGTGGAATGCAAATCCACAACATTTTAATATGTTGCAACTGTGCTATCCGTTGTTCAATAAATTTGTGTAGGAAGGAACTGCAGATGCTGGATTGCACCGAAGATGGACACAAAATGCTGGAGTAACTCAGCGAGTCAGGCATCATCTCTGGAGAAAAGGGAGAGGTGACATTTCTGGTCAAGCCCCTTCCTCTGTCTGAGTTCTCGACCTGAAACGTTACCTCTCCAGAGATGCAGCCTGACCCATTGAGTTACTCCAGCATTTTGTGTCTACGTTCAATAAATTTGACAGTTGGAAAATTTATTTGATGTTCACAAATATTCACACCATTCAGCACTCTAAAATATTTTTAAAAAAAATACTTGAAAAGACCAAACCATTAAAACATTTGAACTAAATTTCTCCTGCAGCACAATCATATAAAATTTGGAAAAAGTTTATGACTGATGAATCTCTGCATTTTTAGCCATGGATGATCTTATTTTGACATGAAATAATAAAGTGATTTGGGTCTCAGAATAGATTCACCCTGACACAACCCAGCTTCCCCATTTTGTTTTCAAATGGCCATTCACTTTCATGGACTGTTTAAAACCATTAACGCTGTCTGATAGATAGATAGATAGAGAGCTTGTTCATGAATAAAAACCAAAATTAAAGCTATGAAAAGGTAGTGTACAGAAAATAGCAGAATTAGCTGACAGAGCAAAATATGATTCAAGTTACATTGGTAACTGATGAGGTGTTGTGTCAGAAGAAACACTTCATTAAAATACCATGTTCAAATCCAACTTGACAAATGTTGGGAATATCCATTAAGTGATAAACTTCACCATCTCTATATTCCATTAAAGTCTACATCTAACTGTGTCTTGTAATTAAATGAAACCTGTACTAATTTCTCAGTTTTTGTTTGACAGTGGTGCTGTGCTACTCTGGGCGGCAAGGTGGTGCAACGGTAGAGTTGCTGCCTTACAGCACCAGAGGCCCAGGTTCGATCCTGACTAAGGCCCCTGTCTGTATGGATTTTGTACATTCTCCCTGTGACTATGTGGGTTTTCTACGGGTGCTCCGGTTTCCTCCCACATTTCAAAGACGTGCATATTTGTAGGTTAATTGGCTTCGGTAAAAATTACCCCTAGTGTGTAGGACATAGAACTAGTGTTCGTGTGATCGAAGGTCGACGGACTCAGTGGGCCTAAGGGTCTTTTTCTGCACTGTATCTCCAAACTAAACTAAACTCAAGATTCTTGGGCCAGGAACTCCAGCAAAACCTCAAAATTATGAATGGGACTAACAGAACTTGCTTCTGTGGCCATTGGCTGGCTTAGGGTTCATGTGTATCGATCGAATTTCAGAACTTCATTAGGGGTGCCTGCCATCAGTGATGTGCTAACTTCCTGCAATTCCCCGGCAGTTGAGGTGGGAAGTGACTGAAGAGCCTACACTGCCTTAGCTCAGTTTGAACAGGTTGTGGTTGGGATATGTTCAGTAACTTAATTCATTGTAAGGCTGAGGAATGATTGCAGGGGAGAGAGATAAATGTCAAATAATTTACATCTTTTTAAATAATTAACTTGAAAGTATTCAGTTGCTTTAGGCATTCGGTATTCAAGCACTTTCAAGTTTTTTTTTATTTTTAAATGAGTTTTAGTTTTTTGTTGTATGCTTATTTCTTAATATTTTTTAATGCTCTCTAATGTTAGAAATATTCATTAATCAGGAAGATGTAAGGCTAATCGATCTTCTCCTCCTACACCCTTCGTCAGTCATCTGTTGCCGGCCCTGATGTCTTCTGGTCGTTTCCTACCTCCAGTCCCCCCCCCCCCCCTACTTTCCGTCCAAAGAAGTGTTCCAACCCAAAACGTGACCCATCCTTTTTCTCCAGTGATGCTGCCGGGCTCGTTGAATTACTCCAGCACTTTGTGTCTATCACAGATTCCATGCCATGATCCGAATTTCACATGGGAACATTTATAAACTTCTTGTTATGTAATTTGATAGTTGTCAGGCATCTAGTTGGGCTTCACACACAAATAGTAAGAGGTATCAACTCCAGTAATAAATTGTTTACACTCTGACAACAGGAGAGGTTGAGCAGAGTTCTGCTGTAAAATGAATGTCACCTGCAGACTTCTGTTTTTTTTTTAAATATATATAGTTTGTGGTACATTGTCTTGTCCTCCCTATTTTAATACCAAGCAAAAGATTTGGCAGCTATATGGTGAAACATCAAACATAAATGTAACACTCCATTTCTCTTAATGGCTCACAATTGAGAAAAGTCACTTAAAATTATCACAATCAAAAGGGTTACGATAGCCTTAAAATTGTAAATCACTTCTGCGAAACTTCAAAACATCACTGTAATGTTCCTTTCCCTAATGAATTGGATAAGCTTTTTTTTAGGCTTTAGCACAGAATCTTTTCTTCTCTTAAATGGCAGCCTGGATCTGTTGAATCTGCTACCACCCCTTTACAGACTTGGAAAAATGCCAATTGATAATGCTTAAAAATACTGCCAGTAGTCTGTGCTGCAAATAAACAGCTATAGAATTATTTAGGGAATTATGCAACTTAGTAATCCAGCAGAGAACACGACAACATTACTAGAGTGGTGAGGCTAATTAGTTCACTTTATCTTAAATCCTCTGGACTCCTTATATTACTGGTCCAATATGAAAACCACAATTGTACGTTTAGGTTTAGGATTGGGTTTATTATTTTCACATGCACCAAGCTACAATGAAAAGCTTAACTTTGCATGCTGTCCAATCACAGTGATGCAGCAGTAGAGTTACTGCCTTACAGCACCTCGGAGCGCAAGAGGGTGAGGGGTAATCTTATGGAGGTAAAATCATGAGAGTAATAGATTGGGTAGATGTACAGAGTCTCTTGCCCATAGGTGAATCGAGAACAAGAGCACATAGGTTTAAGGTGGAGGAGAAAAGATTTAATAGGAATTTGAGTGGTAACTTTTTCACACAAAGGGTGTTGGGTGTATGGAACAAGCTGCTGGAAGACATTTGAGGCTGGGACGATCACAACATTTAAGAAACAGTTGGACAAGTGCATGGATAGGACAGGTTTGGAGAGATATGGACTAAACGTGGGTAGGAGGGACTAGTGTAGCTGGGCCATGTTGGTCGGTATGGGCAAGTTGGGCCGAAAGGCCTGTTTCCGCACTGTATCACTCTATGATTCTATGGTACCAAAGACCAGGGTTTGATTTTGACTGCAGGTGCTGCTTGTACTAAGTTTTACACATTTTACACATTGAGGATCCCTCGTGGGGGACCCGGGGGAAGAAGAAGCCGCCATTGCCGGCCCGCGGATAACTTCTGCCGCGGGCCCGGCGTGAACTTACCATCACCCCTGGAGGGGAGCTTCGACCGCCGGCCCTGCAGTCTACGGTGCTTCTGGCTGCGGCGGGGACTTTAAATCTCAACCGCCGGCCTGCGGCCTACACAGTCTTGAAGCCGCGGTCTCCGGTGGGGAGGGACCGATCCTGGACTGGACTCTGGACTCTGGTCTTGTCCGGGGGGGGGGGGGGGGGGGGGGGGGGGGGGGGGGGGGGAATGGAGGAGGACGGCCAAAATTTTTTGTGCCTTCCACCACAGTGATGAATGCTGTGGTGGATGTTTATGTTACATGTTGTGTCCTGTTTATGCATTTTATTATTTTGTTAACCCATCTTTATGCTTTGTATGGAACTGATTTTTAAATTATGTAAAGCACTTTGGGGTCAATGAAAATTGACTATAAATGTGCTATATAAATAAACTTATTATTATTATTATTATTATTATTATTATTATTGTGCCTGTGACCGTGTGGATTTTCTCTGGTTGCTCTGCTTTCATTCAAAGACGTGTTAGTTGGTTGGTCAATTAGCTTCTGTAAATTGTTCCTCCTGTGTAGGATAGAACTAGCCTATGGGTGATTGCTGGGCGGCATGTATTCGTTGGGCCGAAGGGCCTGTTTCCATGCTGTATCTCTAAATTAAAGTAAAGTAAACCAAACATCAGATATACCATACATAGATACAATCAGTTTAAACTCGAACACAACAGATAGAGAGAAAAGAGGAACATACGGAGTGCAGAATATAGTTCTCAGCATTGTAGCGCATCAGTTCCTTGAAGAGTTGTGAATTGTGAAGCTAGAGGAAGGACCGTAGCCTGGACGGGAGAGGGGTGGGGTGATATAGGTACAAGTCTAGGAGGGGCACATGGACGAGGGGGGGGAGGGGGGGAGGGGTGTGGAGGAGAAATGGGAGGGGGAGAAGGGGTTGTTAGAGGTAACCACCAATTTTAGTACCTCTATCAATCCCACCTCCCTCTTTGCACCTTACAACTGACCTTTGCATTGATGCATGAAGGAGGAATATCAGACCTCTTAAGCTCTTAACTGTAAAATCACTGCTACAGGATCATTGCTTATTTGATCCGTGCCCTTTTAAGTTTTGACTTGATGGAACAGCTGGAATTACGGTGTCAGAATATTCCCTGATCTGATGAACTTTGCTGTTGCTACGTAGATTGATGATTCTGATGTTAAGACAAAACATTCGGTCACCCCTCACAGTTACTAATGGGATGCCACAACCCAAATCAAAAGTGCAGAATAATCATTAAGTATCGCATTATGCATCTTGTGGGAAAAACTGGAGCAGGACAGGCAATAAATAACTGGAAGGCGAATAAGATTGTTAGATCCAGGATTGAATATTGACGGCCTGTGGTAAGCTTTATATCACAGAGTATCCTTGGCTAAAAGCAAGAGAAAACAAGCTCTGCACATACATGCACATACACAAACGCACACAGACACTTTCTTCAAAGATGAAAGATATATTGCATATTAAAGCCAACAAGATATTTTTACAGGACAAGTCATACTGATGAAGGACATAGGACATAGATCAGAGAACAGTACAGCACTGCAACCACCCCTTTGGCCCACAACGTTTGTTTAGTTTAGTTTAGTTTAGAGATACAGCACAGAAACGAGTCCACACCTACCAGCGATCCCCGCACATTAACACTACCCTACACCCACTAGGGACAATATACCGACAAACCTGTACGTCTTTGGAGTGTGGGAGGAAACCGAAGATTCTGGAGAAAACCCACGCGGTCACGGGGGAGAACGTACAAACCCTGTACAGACAGCACCCATAGTCAGGGTCGGACCCGGGTCACCGGCGCTTCAAGTGCTGTAAGGCAGCAACGCTCCGCTGCGCCACCGTGCCGCCCTCCGATGTGTGTTTGTGCTGAATGTGATGCCAAGTTAAACTGCTCTCATGTGTCTGTACATGATCCATATCCGACAATTCACCACTTCCATGTGCCTAGGCAAATGCCTCATAAATGCCACTGTCGGTATCTGTCTCCACCACACCCCTGGCAATGTGTTCCAGGCTCTAATCTCAAAGAATTCTCTCCAATAGTTTCCCTGCCACTGACGTGAGGCTCACGGACCTGCCGTTCCCCTGGATTCTCTCTATTTCCTTTTTTAAAAAGGAACAACATTGGCGTCTCTTCATTCCTCTAGGTCCTCATCTGGTTTTCACATCGAGACATCACATTACAGCTGTATGGTCTAGGACAGGAAAAGAGTAGTTAGCTATGTTTTAAGCAGATTTCCATATTTCTGAGCAGCTAACTTTATTCTCAGGTGCAAAGCAACCTAGGAGGGTGGACAACCTCATTGAAATTCTGGCCCATAATATGATATGTAACTTTGTGGCAACCTGAAAAAACCAGTGCTCCATTTAAAGCCAATTTCATTAAACAACGTATTTGAATATTTGACCAAAGACCAACTTGAATAATTGTTTGCATGTTTAACATGTTGTACAAATTGCAAGTCTGATGTAGATTCATTCATGAATAAATACTTTAGATTTAGTTTCAGTTTCAGTTTAACAGATACAGCGTATAAACAGGCCATTTGAATATTTGACCAAAGACCAACTTGAATAATTGTTTGCATGTTTAACATGTTGTACAAATTGCAAGTCTGATGTAGATTCATTCATGAATAAATACTTTAGATTTAGTTTCAGTTTCAGTTTAACAGATACAGCGCATAAACAGGCCCTTTGGCCCATCTAGTCAGCACCGACCATCGATCCCCATACACTAGCAATATCCTACACACTAGGGACAATTTTTACTGAAGTCAACTAACCTACAAACTTGTACATGTTTGGAATGTGGGAGGAAACTGGAGCAACTCGGAGAAAACCCACATGGTCATGGAGAGAACATGTAATCTCTGTACAGACAGCACCCGTAGTCAGGATCGAATCTGGGTCCCTAGCGCTGTAAGGCAGCAACTCTACCACTGCGCCACTACAGGTGTACATGAGACAAAATATAAGGATCTACAAGGCAGCATCTCAGGCAGGTCACAGTGCTGACAGTGTTGTTAAAATGATATTGTGCTTCCATCTAATAAAGTATGAAGGAACTTTATAAACAATAGACAATAGGTGCAGGAGTAGGCCATTCGGCTCTTCGAGCCAGCACCCCCATTCAATGTGATCATGGCTGATCATCCACAATCAGTACCCCGTTTGGAGCAAAGAATAAAATTAGCAATGTGGAGAATAATCATTTGTGAAATGTTCACTGTTTGTACAGAAACCTCCGACACCAGATAAAAACCATGCAGCAGGGAATTTATGCACCTTCCCTCTTTGTCAACCATAACTTGGGAAATGCCTCTGAGAAATGAAACATGATCCACCAAGGCACCATTTCTCTCGTGTTCCTTCAGAGATTATGGAAGGGGATCATGGAACTGCAGTAGAATTTGCAACTAATTCATCTAGTGTTTCTGAGGGACGACTGAACAAGTCATTGTATAATGAACACGGGCAATGATCAAATCCAGGTCGTGCGCAATGTGGGATTGTAGAATAGAACATAAGGAACAGGTCCTTTGTCCCACAATGGCAATGCTGAACATAATGCCAAGATAAACTAATCTCAGGGCACAAAGTGCTAGAGTAACTCAGTGGGCCAGGTGTAGGCCATACCTGGAGAACATGGATAGGTGATTTGGCGATAAGTGATAGGAACCCTTCTTCAGACAATTCTCAGATTAATCTCATCTGTCTGCACATGATCCATATCTCTCCATTTCCACCTTCCAGTAATATTGGTCCAAAGCATCACACTGGGAACATTTCTGAATTGCCAACCCTGCTATTTCTATTCACCAAGTGAATTGATATACCAAAGACATTGGCTGATGGATAAGTTAGATTGGTCATGCTTTGGCCAGTATGAATGGTTTAGATAAAGGTTGATGGCTCGCCCCTATACAATGTGGCACCACAGGCCTCATCTGGTGGAGAAGGTGGATCAACGCATTACTAGTGGGTTTCAGCATCAGTGAGCTGGGAAGAGCTTATGTCCTTCATCACACCCATGATATCGCAAAATACTTTATAAGCAGTAAAGTCCTTTTGAACTATATGTGCCGTTGCAAGATATGAAAGTGCAGCGTAGGTTTACAAGGTTAATTCTCGGGATGGCGGGACTGTCATATTCTGAGAATGGAGCGGCTGGGCTTGTATACTCTAGAGTTTAGAAGGATGAGAGGGAATCTTATTGAAACATGTAAGATTATTAAGGGTTTGGACAAGCTAGAGACAGGAAACATGTTCCCGATGTTGGAGGAGTCCAGAACCAGGGGCCACAGTTTAAGAATAAGGGGTAAGCCATTTAGAATGGAGACAAGGCAACACTTTTTCTCACAGAGAGTTGTGAGTCTGTGGAATTCTCTGCCTCGGGATGGTGGAGGCCGGTTCTCTGGATACTTTCAAGAGAGAGCTAGATAGGGCTCTTAACGATTGCGGACTCAGGAGATATGGGGAGAAGGCAGGAACAGAGTACTGATTGGCGATGATCAGCCATGATCATATTGAATGGCGGTGCAGAGAATTCCACAGACTCACAACTCTTTGTGAGAAAAAGTGTTTCCTCGTCTCCGTTCTAGTGTCTTGATCTAAAACGTCATCTATTTATTTTCTCCAGAGATGCTGCCTGACCCGCTGAGTTACTTCTGCTTTTTGTGTCAGTCAGATTTAGCTGTTGGTTGAGAAATAACCTGGATTATGTGCTCGCATTTCCAGTCATGATCTATCACAGACATTCCCAGAAACTATAAATCGATTTAGAAGTCATGGTCTGAATGGAACACAGGATTCTTGTTTCAATATTCCAATTATATCTGTACTCACTTTGGGGCCATTAATAAATATTCCAACCAAACAATAAAGGTTCCATGCAAACCAGGCAGACACCCTTTCCTGCTTAGTTGGCCCACTCAAAAACCCTTTATTTTAAAATAGCTCCTGGAAGCATTCAATTAGCTTACGTAGAATTCTTAACCTTTCGTACCACATGAGATAGCGACATTTAGAGTCATATAGCTTGGAAAACGGGACCTTCGAGCTGACTCATCTATGCCAACCAAGATGCCCCATCTAATATAATCCCATTTACCTGCATTTGGCCCACATTGGCCTCTCACCCTTTCCCATCCATGTACATGTCCAAATGTCTTTTTAATGTTGTTATTGTACCTGCCTCAATTACTTCCTCTGTCAGATCATTCCACATACTCACCAACATCTGTGTGAGAAATTTAGAGCTCCTGATAGAGCTTCGAGCCAGCACCCGCGGTGCTGGATCCAAGGGCCGAATGGCCTACTCCTGCACCTATTGTCTATTGATATCATATTCCGAACAAGGTGGCACATTTAAGACTGCACTTAAGTTGTGCACAGTTAGCAAAGCGCCCTGAAACCACTGTTTATTATCCTTAATGTGAGACTGACCAAGTTGTTAAATCCAGATTGTTTTACAATTATTACCATCCAGCAAGACGCGCTTCGTAAAAACTAAGGTGCAACAGTTTGAAATAAATGCAGCATGCAATATTTAAATGCTGATTGTCTAATCATTGATACAGTGGTTAAATGGCAAAGCCCTTCTTTTAATTTAACTTTTATACCTCTTTATTAGCTATTTAACATTGAACATAAAACAGTGCAGCATTTGCACCACAATGCCTGTGCTGAACATGATGCCAAGATAAACTAATCTGATCTGCCTGCACGTAGTTTAGTTTAATTCAGTTTAGTTTAGAGATACAGCATGGAAACAGACTCTTTGGACCGTTGTGTCCCTTACTATTCGCACTAGTTCTATGTTGTTGCATTTTCACATCTAAGCCCTACTCACTGGGCCAATTTTGTAGAGCGGGACTGTAGGTTAAATCTAGCTTAAAAAAATGCCCCTGTTGTGCAGGGAATGGATGAAAAAGTGGAATAATATAGAACTAAGTGTGAACAGGTGATGGATGGTCAGCATGGACCTAGTAGGCCAAATGGCCTGTTTCCCTGTTATATCTCTACACTAAACTAAACTTCTGGGCCTCAATGTGGGAAGAATTGGTTGGCAACCTACTGCTGGTTTTCCTTGTACAAAAGATTTCACCTCTTCTAGCCTCCTTTTTAGTTGTGCTTTCAGCATTCTTGTTCCAATCTTATATCAGAAAAACACAAACAAATTATATATCATCAGCACCTTTCAGGCACTCTGCACCAGTGTAATTGCGCACAATTTGACCCAGAGTTGCATAACTGGGCGTTAGGACAGTTAAGAGGTGGGTGTTTAGAAAAGAGCTGGAATATATGAATATGTGGAAGATAAATCATTGTCCATGAATCGTTACTTGGAATTGAAGGAGTATATTGAGTATAGAAGTTGGGAGGCTATGTTACTGAATATAGAAGTTGGGAAGTTGGAGGTTATGTTACAATTCTACAAGACATTGGTGAGGCCACATTTGGAGTAATATGTTCAGTTTTGGTCATCCTGTTATAGGAAAGATGTTGTTAAGTTGGAAAGGGTGCAGCAAATATTTATGAGGATATTACCAGGACTCGACAGCCTGAGCTGTGGGGAGATTGAACAGGATAGGACTTTATTCCTTGGAGTACAGGAGAGATCTTATAGCTGTGTATAATAAGATCATCAGAGGAATAGATAGGGTAAGTGTACAGAGTCTTCTACCCAGAGTCGGGAGGTCAAGAAAGAGTGTTATCGGGATGCATTGCATCATGGTTTGCGAACAACACCATCCAAGGCTGCAAGAAATTGCAGAGTGTTGTAGATGCAGCCCAGTTCATCGGGCAAACTAACCTCCCTTCCAATGACTCCATCTACACTTCACACTGCCTTGGCAGGCCACCAACATAATCAAGGACGAGTTGCACCCTGCTTTCTCCCCTCATCAGGCAAGAGGTACAGATATTTGAAAATGCATACCTCTAGATTCAGGGATAGTTTCCTCCAGCTGTTATCAGGCAATTGAACCATCATCTCGACAACTAACAAGCGGTCCTGACATCCCATCTATCTAAATGGAGACCTGCGAGCTATCTTTAATCAAACTTTACTGGACTTTATCTCGCAATAAACGTTATATCCTCTGTAGATTGTGGATGGCTTGACTATAATCATGTAGTCTTTTCGCTGACTGTATAGCACACAACTAAAAAGCTTTTCACTGTACCTCGGTACATGTGACAATAATAAACTAAACAAAAATAAATTAAATAAATGAAACAGAACATACGTTTAAGGCGAGGGGAGAAAGATTTTGTAATAGGAACCTGAGGGGCAAAATTTTCACACAAAGCATGGTGGGTGTATGGAACGAGTTGCCAGAGTTGGTAGTTGAGGCAAGAACTATCACAACTTTTGGACAGGTACATGGATACGTTTAGAAGGATATGGGCCAAACAGTCGCACAGCATGGAGTCATAGAGTGCAAAGCTGATGAGGGTTATGGGAAAGGAGGAGTTTACATTGATAGATACTGAAACCACAGAACATAGAACAGTACAGCACAAAAACAGACCTTTTGCTCACAATGTCTGTGCTGAACATGATGCCAAGACCAAATCTTATCAGCCTGCACATAATCAATAACCCTCATTCCCTCTATATCCATACGCCTATCCAAAAGAATTGTAAATGCCACTATCAGATCTGCCCCATCAGCCACTCCTGGCATTGCATTCTAGGGAGTCACCACCCCTGTGTAGAAAACTCACCCCACACATCTTCATTAAACTTTGCCCCTTTCACCTTAAAGCTATTCCTTCTAGTATTTTGGTTTGCCATCTTGAGAAAAAAACGGTTCTGACTATCCACGTTATCTATGCCACTGAAGGGATTGGGTTGAAAGTGTAAGGATTTTATCAAAATAGATCAGAAAATGTACACTTTAGTATGAACAGAACTCTCTGCACCAAGTTTTCATCTGTTATTTTAATTCTGAAACCTGAAGCCATTAAACATTTTCCCTGCATTTAGTGCTTGTTTTCTTTGCAGAGGGACACAGAAGTTCCGAGACAGTGTGGGCGCAATGGAACAAGATGAAAGTTCTTCAACACTCTCTGTATCCTGGCAGCGAGAGTGAATTTGTTGGCAAATGCTCGGCAATTTATTTGCCTTGATGAATGGGAATGTTTTTTTCTCAACACCTGTCACTAGCTTTTCACTCATCAAAATCTACAGCTAAAGAAAATAGCAACTGGCACATGCCCAACGAGAAAAGGTGTTTTGAACCTAACCTTCCACAATACAGAAAGAAATTATATATGCCTACAAATTGGGTTGCGTAAGTGGCATGTTTTTTTGCGGGCTAGGCAGTTCGATTTCAGTGAAAATTTCATCATGGAAACTGTAGGACTTGCTGCAAGTTGCATGATCCCTTGTTTTCCTTCTGACCCCTTTGTCTATTTGCAACCTGGTGCATGAAGGAGAATGGATACGAATAGTGTTCAAGAGGGACCTGCAGATGCTGGAAATTTGAAGGTACACACAAATGCTGGAGAAACTCAGCGGGTGCAGCAGCATCTATGGAGCAAAGGAGATAGGTAACGTTTCGGGCCAAAACCCTTCCTATCTCCTTCACTCCATAGACGCTGCTGCACCCACTGAGTTTCTCCAGCATTTTTGTGTACCTTGGATACGAATAGTGTTGTCCAATGCATACTTTAAGGCATTTTCTGGATTTTTGTCTGCATCTGCATACATATATGGACAAAAATCCAGAAATGGCTGCCATGCCAATAAGCCATTTACGCAGAGAGAGGCATTGCAAAGGGAATGGTTCCAGACCATGACTAAAACTGTGGACCCTGTTCAGATAGTCTTTAGGTAAATGCATTTAGGTTGCACTGTCTGGGATTCCCCACTCCACCACTGCCACTATCATCACCCACACATTTCCCAGTACTAGTCCCCATCCTCCAAAGCTAACAATCCTCACCTCTCCCCTTTGGTCGACACAATACCCAATGCCAAATGCCCAGTCCTTCTCTCACCACCCTTCCAATCAGCAGATCTGTCCACCGAGGACCAGCTCTCCCTCCGGAATAAACATGTACTTCAATTTCATTAAAGACCGTGTTTCTTTTTCGAATGAAGAAATAACTGGAGAATACTCAGAGTGTTTACAGCACAAAAACAGGTCCTTTGTTCATGCCAACCTTTTTTGCCCATCTATACTCCTCCCTTTTGCCTATATTTTGCCTATATAATCCTCCTACTTATTTATTTGAGTTCCTCCCTGAACATAGTGATTGTGTCTGGTTCCACCATCTCTTCTGGCATCAAGTTCCTGGTATCAACCACTCTTTGTAACATCTTTATCCCTCAGATCTCCTTTATCCCACAGGCCCTTCCCCTTTAAAACTCTTTCTTCTCAATTTAAACCTTTGCTCTCTTGTTTTTGATATCTCTAATTTGTGAAAAAAAGATTCTGAATACCTAGTCAACCTGCCTGGATTCAGGGTCCAATTGCTAAGAGCTATTCATAGCCGAACAGTCTGCAAGTTAGAAATGTGAGTCCACGAGCTGAGTTCTGACACAGCAGAAGATGCCTGCAGAGATGTGTTTTTCCAAAGGAAGAGATAACCTGAAGGACATTTTAATTATCATTTCGTTATTCGTAATAAAGAATGAAAAGAATAATATTATTTTCAAAGATTTTTCTACAAACGAGATTTTAGTTTAATTTAATTTAATTTCATTTTGTTTACTTTAGTTTAGAGATACAGCATGGAAACAGGCCTTTTGGCCCACCAAGTCCATGCCAACCATCGATTACCCATTCTATGTTATCCCACAATCTAATCTAATCACTACACAATTGGGGCAATATATAGAAGCCAATTAACCTACATACCAAGCCAGTTTTGGGATGTGGGAGGATGTGGGAACGTGCAAACTCCACACAGACTGCACCCGAGGTCAGGATCGAACCTGGATCTCTGGTGCTGTGAAGCATCAGCTCTTTTATATGCCATTAATGGTTTGAATAAGATACTGCTGCTTTATATAGGACATTAATGGTTTGAATAAGATGTCTTGATAGGATTCACTAAATGGACATCAGTTTGTTAATCAGAATGTTTTCTTTCTAGCTTTGATGTGGCAAAATTCTCAACAGTGTTAAGGACAGTCACCTGGATCCCTACAACGCCCAGCAAATCCTTTCAGTCGGTCTCCCAAACACTTGTTTATTTACGCGGGCATAACATTCATAAACGGAGGAGACTATTTCTATCAGGTTCTCCTCTGAGCCTCATTCGCTCCAGGGATGGCAAGCCCAACCTGTCTAATCTTTCCCCATAACTGAAAATCCTTCAATCCAACCGATCTCCTCCGGTGAATCTCCTCTGCACTCTCTCCAGCACAATCACATCCTTTCGAGAGGTGGCGACCACAACTGCCTACAATGATTCATTGTTTGGCTGCACCTTCCACCACCATCCTCCAACACCACAGCAAAGTTGGTCAGTTATCCTCCTATCGTGCATATGTGCCAGTTTGTTACATTTCCTGACACAGCAGATATCAGGCACAGCAGATATAGAGGATACTCTTTTCCAGTGCAGTTCCAGCAGCGGAGGAGAGCTGATATTAAAATTGGCTGCTTACTAACAGTTCTTCATTGCAGCCCCAACATGGCAGCAAAGTTTGTCAGTGTCCCTCCAATGTTTTGGTGAACAAACTGGTTGATCAATCTCCTGGAGTTATAGTCTTACAGTATGGAAGCGGGCCCTTCGGCCCAACTTGCCAGTGGCAACCAACTAGTCCCACCTGCCTGCATTTGCCCATATCACTTTAAACCTACCGTAACTATGTAACTGTCTAAATGTTTCTTAAACATTGCAATAATACCTGCCACAACCACCTCCTCTGCAGCTTGATCCATACACCCACCACCCTTTGTGTGAAAACATTACCCCTCAAGTTCCCATTAAATCTTTCCCCCGCATCTTAAACATATGTCCTCTGGTTCTAGATACCCTTTGGACTTTGGACTTTAGACATAAACATGGGAACAGGTCCTTTGGCCAACTGACTCCACACCGACCAGCGACCACCCCATACACTAGCACTATCCTACACACAAGGAACAATTTACAATATTTTTACCTAAAGCCAATTAACTTACAAACCTGTACTTCTTTGGAGTGGAGGAAATCAGAGCACCCAGAGGAAACCCAGACGGTCACAGGGAGAACATTAAAACTCCACATGGACAGCACCTGCAGTCGGAATCAAACCCGGGCCTCTGGCTCTGTAAGGCAGCAACTCTACCACTGCGCCATCTTGCCGCCTTTGTGCCCTGACAGATTTTGTTCCCTCCGATATAACATCACCTGGTCTTTATCCAATGGTGTAAGCAAAGATTTGGCTAGGGCGCTGCTCCTTTAACCCAACTTGCAGATCACGTCCAGCACCCAGTCTGATACACCGTGTCCAGCTGCAATACACGCCTTCAACTCCAAGTGTGCTGAACCCTTTAATTTCTGGACCCTTCACTTTGTGGCATCGTCTTCTGAACATTAAATATTGCCAGAGATGATTAATTGAAAGTTAATGAAATCTATCAGTGAAACAATGGGAAGGCAATGAGCTATGTAATCATTGAAATAGTAAATGAAATGATGTAAGCTGCTTCCATTCCGCTTATTGACAGTGATTAAGGTGTGGTGTGTCTGGGCGGCTCAGCTGTGCTTTCCGGCTGGTCACTCAAAACCCACTGACTCTACCGTGATCTTTAAGCAAGGCAAAACTTTGTGTAACAGAAGGCGGCAAATGATATTGATTTTGAGCTGCATAACAGTATGGAAACAAAGCTTCTGAAACGTGTTTCACAGCAGCCATCAGCCGACCAGACAAACAACAGTGACACCCGAGATGATTGCAAATAAGATTATTCCGAGAAAGGGCTTAGCATGTAGGCAGTTGTTCCCTTAACTAGATTTCGCAGATTCAGAAATGAATGGCTGTTTAGTAGTGTGAGCCTGTTACCAAGGGATCCATTAGCCCCTTTTAACCAAATTAAATGTGGACTTACTTAGAGGGCTTGCAGTTAAGCATGGGGTATGGTGGTGTAGGGAGAGGGGGAGGGGGGGGATGATAAAGTGCGCAGCTTTATTTTTAACTCGAGTTTGTTTCGTTCCCTAGGTTCTCTCAGCCACCAAGGCCTCAGCTGGCATGTGAAAGGTGGTAAAAGTCAGGCATGTGTGAATCAACGCCTGGGCCTTGCCACAGTGAAGGCACGGCTATTCATCACCGGCTAGTGGCTGACAGTGACTGATGGGATAGGCTTGGCTCTGGCACTTCACCGGCACAAGAATCATATGAGGCAGGCAGCAGACTGACAGCTAGAGCGCTGTGTCAAGTGGTGTAGAGACCAGAGCTATTAATAATCTGTGCCACATGATCTGCAGTGCAGGGAACAATGATTTAGACATTGGTTAGAATAAAGATTTTACATTTAGTGTCAGTGACAACCTCAGTGCTTGGTATGTAAAGGGCCTGATTAATCAAGATCCCGGGAAATGGAGGGGGTGGGGGATGGAGGGGAGACAGAATTTCCCATAGTGTGAATATGAGCTTTTTTACAATGAATGCTCTTTCTGGCCAATACCATAAAAATATTCAGGAGCGATATTGCAATATGATCACTCTGTTTCTTTCAAAATAAATCCAGTCTTCAAATAACAACTCCCATCTTCCAACTACTTGCATTGTTTTGTACCAATTTAACGTGACCTGTGACCACAGTTAATGATTTTTCTGAGAGCTCGGTAATCCTTAAATGCTATGAAATTGCAAATGAGCATGTCTGCAACGTTGAATTATATTGGCTGGAGGGGTTAAGATATCAGAATAATTTATTAGTTGAACACAACTAAATGGAGTGTTAAAGAATGCGTTTGGGATACTTGCCTTCATAGATCGGGGCATTGAGTATAAGAGTCAGGAAGTCATGTTGCAGCTTTATAGGACATTGGTTAGGCCTATACTTTGGGGTAGTGAGTCCATTTCTGATCTCCTCATTACAGGAAGGATGTGGAGGCTTCAGAGATGATGCAGGGGAGGTTTACTAAAATGATGCCTGTATTAGAGGCTATTAACATAAGGAAAAGTTGGATAAATTTGGGCAAATTTAGCTTGTTTCCTCTGGAGTGATGGAGGCAGAGGTGAGGCCTGATGGGAGGGCATAAATTAATGATAGTCATAGGCAGGGTAAACTGTCAGAACCTTTTCCCCAGGGTGGAAATGTGAGAGATGAGAAGGCATAGCTTTAATGTGAGATGAGCAAGGTTTAAAGGATAGACACAAAATGCTGGAGTAACTCAGCAGGTCAGGCAGCATATCTGTAGAACATGGATAGACAACGTTTCTACAGTATCTGGTGTTTCACATGTGTACTCCTGCACATCGGTAAGACCAAGTGTAGACTCAGCGACCGCTTTGCTGAACACTTACGCTCGGTCCACCAAGGCTTACAGGATTCTCCTAGTTGCTAACCATTTTAATTCCACTTCCCATTATCATACTGACCTCTCTGCCCTGGACCTTCTCTATTGCCAGAGTGAGGCCTCACGCAAACTGGAGCAACAGCACCTCATATTCCGCTTGGATAGCTTACAATCCATCAGTATGAACATTGAATGTTCCAATTTAACCCACTAACTAACTAACCCACAACAGCCCTCTTTCCCCTTCCCCTCTCCTCCCCCCCTCCTCTCCATTCTTTCCCTCCACCTCCTTTGCAACCTGGCTGACATCATAGGGGTTTCCCCCTTCCCCTCCACTTGTACCAATGGATACACAATTCACAACTTTTCTATCCCTGAATTTAACAATTCACAACTCTTTATCCTCTCGGGCTCACACCTTTCTCGTTGGCATGGCCTTTGTCCAACAATCTGCCTATCACCTATCTGCCTGTTTTCACCTATCACTGGCCATGCTATGTCCTGACCCTTCTCTCTCCCAGATTTCTTTACCGCTTCCCCCTGCAATCAGTCTCAAGAAGGGTTTCGACCCAAAAAGTTGCCTATCCATGTTTTCCCAAATATGCTGCCCTACCTGCTGAGTTAATCCACCATTTTGTTTCCTAGGATTGGTATAAACCGGCATCAGCAGTTCCTTGTTATTAAAGTTTAAAGGAGATGTGTGGGGCTTTTTTTATCAATAGTTATAAATAGCCTTTAGACATATTGAACTCATGGAAGGGTCTGTGTAAAATGTATATTGTGCTTTCTTCCTGTCAGTAGTGACCTTTTGAAAGGGCATCACCAAGATCAGGATGCATGAAGGTTACTCCCTAATTTTTGAAAACATAACGTCTTAATTCCATCTAGTCAACTATCAGAACAGTCACCCCCCTCTTCTAACAATCTTTTAGTCATAGTCAGAGAGCACAGAAATTGGTCCTTCGGCCCAACTCGTCCATGCTGACTAAGGTGTCCCAGCTACATTCATCCCATTTGCCTGCGTTTGGCCTAGATACTTCAAAACCTTTTCTATCCATTCGTCTTAGGATTTGTTCACAGAGCTGAAGTGAATCACGTATAACATCTATCCACACAAATTAACTTTAATATTATCGCATTTACTAAATTATCATTAACATAATACTGTCAAATAGTCATAGTCATAAAGCATGGAAACAGGATAATTGGCCTAACATCCCCACACTGACCAACATGTTTCATTTACACTAGTCCCACTTGCCCGTATTTGGCCCATATCCCTCTATGCCTATCCGATCCTATCATATCCATGTATCTGTCTAAATATTTCTAGAACATTGCCTCAACTACGTCCTCCGGCAGCTCATTCCATATACCCACCATCCTTTATGTGAGAAAGTTACCTCATTAGATTCCTGAAATATCTCCCCCCTCACCTTAATCCTATGTCCTCTGGTTCTCGATTCCCCTACTCTGGGCAAGAGACTCTGCGTTTACGAGATCTATTCCTCTCATGATTTTGTACACTTCTATCAGATCACCTTTCATCCTCCCGCGCTTCAAGGAGTCGAGCCTTAGTCTGTTCAACCATCCCAATAGCTCTGGCTCTTGACTCTTGGCAACATACTCGTAAATCTTCTCTGCACTCTTTCCAGTTTGACAAAATCTTTCCTATATCATCGTGTCCAAACGTGAACACAATACTCCAAATGTGGCCTCTTATATAACTGCAACAGACCATACTCAATACTCTGATTGATGAAGGCCAAAGCGCAGAAAGCCTATTTGCTCACCCTATCTACCTGCATAAAGGTCTGTGCAACTGCAAAGTTCAAGTCTCTGTGCTTAATAACTATTGTGTGTTCCACATGACCATCCAAACTTCACTCTATGGGGTGAAATAGCCAATGTAAAATTGATCATTTGACATAGAAGATCACTGCAGTTCCCTGAAGTGATATATTGTCATTTTTATTAATATAACCATGATGGCCACAAAATCAATAACTGGATGGTCAACATTAATTAGATGTCTTGCTTCCAGGAGCACAGTGACAATTCCTCAGCACTTCTGCACCCTTGAAAAATATCACTGACTGTGCTCATATCTCATGCTCGATATGATTATTAATCCATGAGGCAAAACAATTCCCAAATATTTTCACCCATTCTGTGTTTGAGAATATTGTAACTAAAAGACAGAATATAATGTCAATTCATTGTACTTGTAAAACAAATTAGACTTTTTTGATTGAAATATACAGCATTGAAACAGTTCCTTTAACCCGTCCAAGTCTGTGCCAATCATTGATCACCCGTTCACACTCCCTCTTCTATGTTATCTCATTTTCACATCTACTTCATACACACTAAAGGCAATTACTGGCACCAATTAAGCACATCTTTGGAATGGAGATGGGGGAGGTGGAAACTGGAGCAGCAGGAGGAAACGCATATCATGACATATTTCATGAAGTGCACTGGCTTACATTCATTAATGGCATGTAATTGCAAATGGATTGCATGCTCTAGGTCTGCCGTGCTTTATTTGGTGTGGTGAAACTCCAATGTATTTAGATTAATGGATTTAAAATTGAATGGGCATTACAGAGAACAGGACATCTGAGTCACTCGATTTCTACTCAAGTGAAGCCAAACATTTTCCATGGTTACCATGGACTCCAATACCTGCAAACCTACTCACCAGCCCATGTACATTGAAACTCACCCTTAACCTAACGGACACTTCCTATTCTAAACCAAGTCTCACCTGCCCATCTCCACTCTCTTCATTTACCTAATTAAATTAGTTCACCAGTAGGTCAAGTCATAGTTCCTCCCATGCACCTTATTCTTCTGAATAAACCTACCATGAGGGACTTAATTAACTGCCTTATTGAAATCCATGTAGAACATTTCCTCCACCCTACTCTCATCGATCACCTTTGTTACGTCCTCAAAAACTCAATCAAGATAGTAAGACACAACCTGCAGCATACAAAACCATGCCCTCTGTCCTTTATTTAACGATTCTCTTCCAAATGGGAGTAAAACCCTATCCAGAAGAATCCAAATTCCTAGAGTTAATAAGGCCATTGGGAGTGGGGCCCTTTGATCCCTTTAAGAATGCCTCCTGCTTTTCCCTGCTACTGCTTTTTTGTGCTGATTTTCTCTCAGTTTAGCCTATTGCCAACCATTGTTCTCTAGCCCTTGGTTTTCCATTCCCCCTGCTTTTGCTCTGCCTCCTGCATGTCCAGCTGTGGTCAGGGTCTGGAAGCCATGGCCATCCCATGTGATAGAGTGGTAAGTAGCCTCATGAGGGATTCCTCCAAAACCCCAAAATGTCCCTGCTATCCATTAACTGTTTTTGATTGTTCGAAAGATACAGCTTGAAGCCAGCCCTTTCTGCCCACTCCGCCATTCTGTCTACTCCGCCATTTAATCATGGCTGATCTATCTTTCCCTCTCAACCCCATTCATCTGCCTTCTCCACATAACCCCTCACTAATCACAAATCGGTCAATCTCCACCTTAAAATTATCCATTGACGGCCTCCACAGCCCTCTGTGGTAATGATTCTCACAAATTCATCACATTCTGACTAAATAAATTCCTCCTCATCTCCTTTTTAAGGGTATATCTTTTTATCCTGATCTAGTCCCAGACTCTCCCACTAGTGGATATCATCTCCATATCCACCCTATCTAGGCATTGCACTCTTCAGCAAGTTTCAATGAGCACCCCCTCATCCTTCTAAACTCCAGCAAGTACAGGCCGAATGCATCAAACATTCATCATATGTTAACTCAATAATCCCTGGGATCAATCTCGTAAACCTCCTCTGGACCCTCTCCAATGCCAGAAATGTTAACCATGGATCACCTTTGCACCCTAGTTCTATGTATTCACACTTTCATATTCACTCCGTACAAATTCAGGGCCAATTAACCTACAAATCTGCACATCTTTGCCACATAGGAGGAAACCTAGTGGAAGCCCAAGTTTTAACACTGAGAACGTGCAAACTCCATAGAGGCAGCACCTGAGGTCAGGTTCGAACTCAGTTTCTGGCGCCTTGAGGTAGCAGCTCTACCCAGCGGCAGCACTGAGCTACCCGCAAAGACTGTAGATGCTGGAATCTTGAGCAAAGAATCAGTGGGCTGCCTGAGTTCCTCCAACACTTTGCTTTGTTGCAAATACTTGATTCAGAGACATTGAATTAAGTATCCGAATGGATTTAAGTGATTAAAGAAAGGATGCTGGAGTAACTCAGTGGGTCGGACACCATCCCTGGAGAACATGGATCGGAGGCGTTTCGGTTCAGAACCCTTTTTCAGACTGTTTGCAGGGGGTAGAATGTTGGAGAAGAGGAGGGGCCGGACAGAGCATGGCCAGTAATAAGTGAACACAGGCTGATAGGCAGATTGTTGGACAAAGGCTAGAGGTGAAGAGATAAACTGGAGTATTCAATGTTCATTGGGTTGTGAGCTACCCATGCAAAATTTGAGGTGCTGAAATATGAATTGACAAAGGGTTCCGACCCGAAACGTCACCTAGTCTTTTTCTCCAGACAGCAGACGTGTTGTGTCTATCTTTGGTATAAACCAGCATCTGCAGTTCTTTCCTGCACATAGAAAATGATAAATTTATTTCAAACATATTAGTGTTAGAAATTCATTTCATAATATTAAGAAAAATTAGGAAGTGTTTTGGCATCCATCCATCTGCAAGAGATGATGGTGCGGCTTAGATGTTGCCCTGTTATAGAGTTATAGTCATACAGCGTGGAAACAGGCAGTTCGGTCCAACTTGCCCACAACGGTCAACATGTCCCAGCTACACTAGTCTGCATTTGGCCCATATCCCTTCAAACCTGTCCTATCCATGTACCTGTCCAACTGATTCTTAAGCTTTGTGATAGTACCTGCCTCCACTACCTCCTCTGGCAGCTTGTTCCATTAAATCTTTTCTCCGTCTCCTTAAACCTATGTCCCCTGGTCCTCGACCTCCCTACTCTGCGTAAGAGACTCTGTGCATCTACCCATTCTATACCTCTCATGATTTTATACACAGAAGAGAGGAATGTTTCATCTGTGATTGTGTTTCCTGCCATGGCTGACTAGGCCTATCTTTGACAGGAAGACCCTCCCACAGCTTCCACAGTTGTAGTTGTGTCTGGCTGTTGGAGTGGGGAGTGTTTGATGTTGCCATTGACCATTTTGTGGCATTGGCACCTGGCTACAGTTCTTTAACCGTGTGCTGCCATGATGCATCATACTCGCCTGGATTAGGAATTAGGAAGACACAACCACATATCTACATTTACCTCTTGAATCAATATTGGTGACTCCATTCAAACTTCATATGCCAGCCATCCCTGGTGTATAGCTAGCTGCAGGAGCGCAGGAGGATCAGGGGTTGATCTTTGGAGCGCAGGAGGTTGAGGGGTGATTTTATAAAAGAGTAAAGATTGTGGGAGGAATAGATCAGATATAATGCACTGTCTATTGCCCAAGGTAGGGGAATCGAGAAGCAGAGGACATAGGTTTAAGGTGAGGTACAGGAGCATCAGCTGCAAATCCAGCAGGATGCTCCTCAGCTTCTTCCCACAGGCTATAAGACTGTTAAATGAACTTTCCCCCCTGCCAAGTATTGCGCACAAACCCCCCACACTGCAGCAGAGCCACTGTTGTGCCGCTGCCGGTCGGAACGGCTGTTGAATGTTATTGAATGTTATTAGAGGGTTAAATTGTTCATGACATGTATTTTTAATTTTAATTGCTATTTATTTTGTAACGAAAACTGAATGGACACTGGTTGAGAAACGTTTTTTTGTTCCCTCTGAGTATGCGAATACTCAGGAAATGACAATAAAGAATTACAATTTACAATTTACAATTTACAATTTACAAGTGCGAATAATTTAATAGGATTCTGGGGGGCAGCTTTACACAAAGGGTGGTGGGTGTATAGAATGAGCTGCTGGAGAAGGTAGTTGAGGCAGGTACTATTGCAATGTACATTTAGACAGGTACATGGATAGCATAGGTTTAGTGGGATATGCGCTAAACGCAGGCAAATGGTACTAGTGTAGATGGGACATGTTGGTCGGTGTGGGCAAGTTGGCCTGATGGGCCTGTTTTCACACTGTATGACTCTATGACTATGAGCTGAGCAACTGGATGCAATTTTTGCCCAAACCCTTCAGCAGAGTATGTTTTTGCTCTCCCATGTTCAATTCTCCAGCCCATACCTGACTTTCATGTTGCAATGCAGGTCTCAGAGGTCAGAGGGAACCTAATCCCAATCCAGCTCTGAATCAAGGGATATGTGGTTACAGCAGGAGGCTGGTGCTGAGGTAAACGATCAACCATTAGCTGTTAATGAATATTGGCATTCAATCTAAGAAGAAGGTGGACAAACATGGATTGTTTTCTCTGGAGTGCTGGAGACTGGAAGGACACCTGATAGAAGTATGTAAAATAATGAACAATGGACAGAGTAGAAGGTCATAATGGTCAAATATATGGACAGAGGTAGAAGGATTTCAAAGAATCATTTTCCCGGGATGATGGAAAGGTCAATGGCAATGTTTAGCAGGAATTTAGATAGACACATGAACAGTCAGTGATAGAAGGCAGTTTTAAGGTGAATCCAGGGTCAGGGAAGTTTGCTATTGATGATTTATCAAAGCATGGAGACCCGACCTTTTCTCGTCGGGTCTCAGCTGTCATTTTTTTTTACAGACTCACCTCAGAGTGTAAAATGAGTCGGAGGCTGCTTGTCTGCGGACGGCTGCACCGGGAGCCCGCGGATCTCAGGGGGGAGACCGCTTTTCAGGGTGGTTGCGGGGTCGAAGAGATTCAATGCCCCGGCGGCTTGGAATGTTTAGCAGGAAGATTTAGATAGCACCACCCGGCGTGGCTTTAATGGCAGCGGGACAATCGCCATTGCCAGCCGGGGGCTTTCACTTTGACTAGAATCGGGGGGTATGCAGTGGAGAGATAAGTTTATTTGGCCGTACATGCAGTGATGGATGTTTATGTAAAACTTAAATGGGGTCTATTGTGTTTGGTCCAGAAACATTCATTTGGGACAAAGGGCAAATGTTAAATATATGCTTGATATTGATCTCATGACTCTGATGATATTATTAAGGCAGTGCAATGGCAAGGGACTGAAAGGCCTAGTTCTACTTATTGCATGCTACTCTTTCAGATATGTCAGTAAAGGAGCTTGGAAAGTTTTCTTATGTAGAAAGTTATTGTTAATTTTTTCCGCGGGATCTATGCTCTGTCTGGCCTCCCCAGCAGAGATCTTCCCTGTTGGCCTGTGCATCAGGTAGTAGTTAGCTGATGGGTGCGCTCTGCGACGAACACAATCTTGTGATTCGGATAATTTGATGAAACTCTTCCAAACTATGCTCTTGCAGTTGATGACATTGCCTGAACTCCTTGATTGTGCACTTGCAAGGTCAGTCCATTACCAGTTTTGAGATATTATGTGCAAAATAGTAAGACAGCTTGCAATCCTGGTGCAATGTTCTATGTTTATATGTTTCAATGAATCAACTAAAATCAGTGAATTTAGCTGAGGAGAAGTGAAGCTTGACAGGACTATGATTGTATTGCAGGTCTGGTAAACACAATGTGCAGGAATTATTATTCATCTCATTCCATTTCCTTTCTTCCATAAGGTTATACCTCCAGAATACTCTTTCAAGCTTTCATCAAAACTACTGATGGTGAGTTTTAAAAAAAGAAAAAACTTATTTAGGAATTCTAAACTTTAATTACCAGGGCATATTGTCACTTAAACCAAAAGTTGATTGGAAATGTTCTTTGAGATAACGGAGCTATCTGTAAAATTATTGCAGCTGTTGCATTTCAGAGGTCACTTTGTGAGAAGCAGTAACCTGTCACAAGTGGATTTTCTTTTTGGAGATATTGCATACTTTTTTACTTAAAAAAAAATTAGTAATGGGATGATGTCAATATTTACAGGGCCCTGCTAATTGCCTTTGAGCAGCTGCCTCCTTGAACCATTGAAGTTCTTCTTTGTGAAGAGCTTTTGGACGGGAAGCTCCAGGACAGACCCAGCGATGTTGAAGGAATGGTGACAGGTGAGAATGGAGAGCGATTTTGCTGGTGGGGTTATGTCTGTGTGCTTGCTGCCCTTGCTCTCTTATATGTACAAATTGCAGGCTTGTGATAGCGGCTTTGCTAAGTAATTGCAGTCAATTCTGAAGACAGCACGCATGTAACCAGGGTGGGCCTGTGGTGGAAGGATTGTATTTTTAGGATGGTGGTTGGAGTATCGATCAGTCACTCTGACCCTCAGATAGCTTGATTATTTTCTTTGGAAAGAGGTGAAGGCTTTGCCGATCAGGAGACAATTTTAACTGGCTGAGTTCTTCCAGCATTTCTGTTCTTGTTTCGGATTCCAGCAACTGCAGTTCCTTTCTTTGACCATTTGTCATTCCTCAACTTACATTCACTCTAAAAAGGAAGAATAGTGTGTGATTTTTTTCTATTCATTACAGTCACCTGTAGTGGTATTTAAAGTTTTGATAAGGTCAACCTGATTATGTTTTAATAGCCTGTGTCTGTACGTGAAAGATGTGTACATATGGGCGATTTGTAAAGGTCCATTTGTGTGTGTGTTGTATGTGAACAAGCTGCAGTGGATACAGTACCCTGATTGTTCAGGGTTGAAGAGGGATAAGGCAGAATCGTCAGAATAAGCATGTCAAAGGTTGAGATTGGAAAGAGGGATACGCCAGAAGAAAGTAGAGAAAAACAATGCTGACATTCATGAATATCCAAGTTCTCGGAGTTTGTGGTCAGTTTGTAGCGGAAAATGCCATGAACGTGAAAGGTGAAGTGGAATTGTAGACCAGTACAGTTGTGAGGTAAAATGATGTAGTGCGGCCTTAGGGAGAGGTGGAGAATGGAAAGCCAGTGACCGGAAATATTAACTCTGATTCTCCCTCAGTACACACGCTCTGATCTGCTGAGTATTTCCGGCGTTTCAGGTTTTATTTGGGCAGAAAACACCTATGGTAGAACATGTCCGATTTTCATCTCACTGAAATCAATGCAGAGTCCTTAGATTATTTAACACAGGGCAGACCAGAGATTGGATGTAACAGGAACAGAATGCAAGGTTAAATGGATAAAGGACTCCAGTGTAAAACAGTTAAATGAATAATGATTTTCCAGTTAATTTTATTCACTTAATCATTTTACCCTTTCATTTATTTTAACTGCTGTATCAAATTTGGCAAGAATCTAACAGAGGGAAGCAAGTTCCAATTATATTGTGGTAAGGAGTCTTACATGGTCATGGTTAGATAACAAAGTGGAGTTAATTCATTTGTTTAGGTTTGGATTATACAATACATTCATTACTGTAGTATACCAACAATTTAGATGTAGTGCCTTTTAAATAGTAAACTGCCATACCATAGTTCTGAGGGACTAAGTTTAGTTTAGTTTCGAGATACAATGCTACCCTACGGCCGAGCAAGTTGGCACCGACCAGCGCTCCCTGGGCACTAGCACTATCCTACACACAAGGATAATTAACAATGATCCCATTAGCCTACAAACCTGCCCCAACTGCCTCCTCCTGCACCTTGTCTGCCCACCCCTTGTGCAAAAAAGGTTGCCCCTCAGCCCTCAGATGCCTATTAAATCTATTAAGCCTTTTTTATGTTATGTTATGTTATGACATCGGATGGAAGCTGCATACCAAATCTCGTTGCTCTTATGTACAATGACAGTAAAAGATATTATTATTATTATTATTAACTAAATTGTGTCCCTAGAGTGTAGAATAGGACTAGTGTATGGATGATTAATGGTCGGCATGGATTCGGTGGGCTGAATGGCCAGTTTCCACGCTGTATCTGTAAACTAAACATGGATATGCAGGGAAGGGAGGGATATAGATAGAGATAGATAGATAGATAGCCTTTTATTGTCATTCAGACCGAAGTCTGAACGAAATTGCAGCAGTCATACATATAATACCAAACAATAAAACAACAATAAACACACATTAACATCCACCACAGTGAGTCCACCCAGCATCTCCTCACTGTAATGGAGGCAAAAGTCTTAGGTCGCAGTCTCTTCCCTCCTCTTCTCCCTCTGCGCTGGGTCTCATGCAGGCATTTGAGAATAGTTTATATTGGCATCATGTTCTGCCTGGACATAGTGAGCTGAGTGGGCCTATTTCTGTACTGTACTGTCCTACAATCCATGCTCATACTAATATCATTGTTCTGGCTCAAGTATCCATTATTGATTGCTGCTCTTCCTCTGCATCATGTGTGGATTCACTTTCAGAGGTTAAGCAGCACGATTGAGGCAGACTGCTGCTGAAAAGATGCTTCCATGTCAGAAATCCCTTCTTTTAGATGAGATGTACAATCTTGCCAAGTTCTCTCCATTGGATATGTAGGTTGCCAGAAAAGTTTTGAAACAAAAGCGATGCATTCCTCTATTTATCTTTCAATCAAGATCTCAAAAATAGTTTCAGGTCGGCAAGGGTCCGGCTCTAAACACCACTTATTCATGTTCTCCTGAGATGCTGCCTGACCCGCTGAGTTACTCCAGCACTTTGTGTCTTTTTCAGTTTCTTGTATGTCCTTTCAAAAGTTGTTGTTGTAAATACTTGATGTGCAAAAATGGCTGCAGTATTTTAGGGCAGCATGGATGCACAGTGGCAGAGTTGCTGCTTTACAGTGTCAGATACCCGGGTTCGATTCTGACCATGGATGCTGTCTGTACGTTATCTCCGTAACCTGCGTGGATTTTCTCTGGGTGTTCCAGTTTCCTCCAACACTTCAAAGACGTCCAGGTTTGTAGCTTAATTGGTTTTGGTAAAATTGTAAATTGTCCCTAGTGTTTGTAGGATAGTGCTAGCTTACGGGAATCGTTGGTCGGCGCTGACTTGGTGGGCCAAAGGGTCTGTTTCCATGCAGTATCTCTAAACTAAAATAAAATTTAAAACTATCTATTTTCATCAATGAGCACACTTGAATGAAAATATGGAAAAATAGATGAGCATTAGCCTTGTCGCCGATTTAATCCATGTTTCTGAGGTAAATTCCAGAATTTCATTTTAAGTGCAAATCAGATGATGATATCCTTTTTGGGAACCTTTGGGAATGCAAGAGCTTTGGAATTACAAGATACAAGATACAAGATACAAGATGATACAAGATACATTTAATTGCCATTTGGACCCCTTGAGGTCCAAACGAAATGCCGTTTCTGCAGCCATACATTACAAACAAATAGACCCAAGACACAACATAATTTACATAAACATCCATCACATTGCTGTGGTGGAAGGCCAAATAAACTTATCTCTCCACTGCACTCTCCCCCCCCCCGATGTCAGAGTCAAAGTCAAAGCCCCCGGCTGGCGATGGCGATTGTCCCGCGGCCATTAAAGCCACGCCGGGTGATGCAAGGTCGCACACCGGGTCTTGGTGTTGAAGCCCCCGGCGTGCGCTTGCAGAGTCCCGCGGCCATTCCAAGCTGCGCGGGGCAGTGATGTAGGCCCCGCTCCAGGAGCTCTTCGACCCCGCAACTCGGGTGGGAGAAGTCGCCGTTGCGAGAGCCCTGAAAAGCGGTCTCCCTCCAGGGACCCGCGGGCTCCCGGTGCCGCCGGCCACAGACCTGCAGTTGAAGCCTCCGACTCTCCGGTCGGGCCGCAGCAGCAGCAGCAGCAGCGCTCCTCCACCGCTCCACCCGCTCCGGACTCGGCCAGCCCCGCGACGGTGACGGTGAGTCGTCGGCACCAGAGTCCCCGGTCTCTTCCTGTTGGAGGCCGCTCCTCGTTGCAGCCCCAACGATAACGGAAACCCGACGAGAAAAGGTCGGGTCTCCCGTGCAGGGAGAGATTTAAAAGTTCCCCCCCCCCCTCACACACACACCCCAACAAAAAATAACAAAAACTACATAAAAACATAGACAGAAAATAATAAAACGCGGACAGGCTGCAGAGGCCGCTGCTGACGAGAGTCGCGCCGCCCACCGGATTTTACATTCAAATATATATGTACATATTTCACTGTGTCCTGATAACTACCCCAATGCATAGTTTAGTTTAGTTTAATGATACAACGTGGAAACAGGCCCTTTGGTCCACTGAGTCCACACCAACCAATGATTACCCGTACACTAGTTTAGTTTAGTTTAATTTAGTTTAGTTTAATTTAGTTTAGTTTAGTTTAGTTTAGTTTAGTTTAGTTTAGTTTCGTGAAATAGCATTGAAATAGGCCCTTCGGCCCACCTTGTCCATGCCGGCCAGCAATCACCCGTACCATGTTCTATCCTACACACAAGGGACAATTTACAGAAGCTACAAACCTACAAACCTGTCTGTCTTTGGAGCATGGGGGGGAAACTGGAGAACCCAGAGAAATCCCACGAGTCACGGGGAGAACATACAAACTCCACAGTGAGAGCACCCGTAGTCAGAATCAAACCCGGATCTCTGGTGCTGTAAGGCAGCAACAACTGCTGCACCACTGAGCCGCCCCATTGCTATTAGTAAAGCATTTAGGATCAGGAAACTCTGAGTGGTAAATGGGTAAAAATATATTGAATGTAAATATGTAGCTTAATAAAGTTTATTTCTGGAAAGAGACAGTCATGTAATGCAAAAAAAAATGGAATTGGGTTGAAGGGGCAGTATTATAAATACTTGTGTATCTCAAGCGATTACAATTAAAAACAAGTAACTGAAACACAGGCTGACCTTTATCAAACGGCCACAAAACCACTTAACCTGCTGGATTGTCCCTCTAAGGACACCTGCTGAAGCAGGCTAAACAAATAGCAATTCTTAACTGAAGAACACTTGGTTTCTTTAGCCAAGCTCCCATCTGGTGACAACCTTTTGTCTGAACTGTGTTCAGCTGCAGCAGCAGTAGGGCTTTGCTTTGAGCTGCCTTTTTTGTGAAGTCCTCTTTAGCATATTCCTCCTTTTTTTTAATGCCCTGATTTATTCATTGGTTTCGCCCCTTCTCCCCTCCCCCCCAATGCTTTTGAAGTGCCTTCTTGTCTCCAGTACTCTGAGGGTCATGTCTTTTCAGTCACTTGGACAATACCTGGTGCCTGCATCTGTTTCCAGATCAAATCAGGCATATTGTGATCACATCCTGCCTGAGAATTGTTCCCCCTTTTGCTAGGCATTGTTGCCAATTTCATGCCATGTATCGCTCCATGTTTTGTGCTTCATGAAGCTGTCATGGGTATAAAAGTTGCCTGACCAGGGTCGTAGTCAAAGGGGTGGGAATGAAACATCAGCGAAATGTTTATCTGGCCACCCACATTACACTCCAGGAATTAATTGTAGCCAGCAGCTTCATTGTGCTGCCTTTAGGAGTCAACAGTTTTACAATCCCAATAAAGCTTCTTCTACACAGAAGAGCTGCCTTTCAGTTGGCCATTTAACGCTACAGTTCCATCGTCATCTCTCGATCACAAATCTGAGGTTTCAGATTAAGCCTGATATTCATTAAACCAGCGTCCTTTAAAACCCATGCAGTTGGAATATATTATTAGCAGTTTGGCTGGGGTTGTGTTGGGGGAGGGTGGTATGGGATTAGATCCCAGCAGGAAGCCATTGACTGACATGGGACAGCTTTGTCCAGTGTATGTTAAACAATTTCATGGACATCTGTCACACATAGTTAACTTTGCATTGCTGCATCTCAGCTGGCAGACTTATACTGGTCCTCACTGATATAGTAGCTGGCGCTCAGCAAAAGTGCATAATAGCGAGGCAAGAATTATAAAACATAGTGCTGTGCAGCAATATCCAAGTTCATTCAGTGCAATGAAACCATGCGGAGGAGCTTTATTCATGGGTAATTATCTGGAAAGCCATAAGACAATAAAGCATCTGGTGGTCTTTCTTCCATGTTTCAATTTTTCTCAATATTGTGACAGGGATAAGCATTGTATTTTTCCCTGGGTGGCTAGTGCAGGCAGGGAATAAAAGCAAGGGTCAGAAAAGAGCAAATAAATGAATTTATATCTTTCTCTTTTTTTTGGTTAATTCCACCATTATTGTTCGGGGGGACTTCTTCACTAGTTTTCCAGATTGTGATTCTCACTGTGATCTCCTGAATAAATCTTTGTCCTCTCTTCTACTCCTCCTCCCAGATAAATGGACTGTTTTTTTTCCCGTAAAGGTTATCTTTAATGATTCGAGGCTGTTTGCATGAGGGACACAAGTAAAAGATGGTATCTTTCAGAGCTCTTTGGTGACTTTACAGCAATGAACTCCAATGCCTTTAACGGTATTACCTCAATTAGCGGCAACTTCTTTGCATTAGTGTGCATGTAGGTTGCACTTAATTCCTTTCTAAATGTACAGCAGAGATTTCATTCTCTGTGCCTTCATGAGGAGTGCACAAAAAGCAGATGTAGAGAGAGAAAAAATGTTAATATTGGGAATGGCTGGTATGTCTCTGTGCATGAGAGAACCATGTGTTATGTCAAGTTTAGTTTAGTTTAGAGATACAGCATGGAAACAGGCCCTTTAGCCCACCGAGGCCACGCTGATCAGCAATCATCCCGTACACTAGCACTATCCTACACACAAGGGACAATTTACAATTTTTACCGAAGCTAATGAACCTACAAACCTGTTCGTCATTGGAGTGTGGGAGGAAACCGAAGCATCCGGAGAAATCCCACACAGTCACAGGGAAAAAGTACAAACTCCACACAGCCAGCACCTATAGTTGGGATCAAACCCATGTCTCTGGTGCTGTAAGGCAGCAACTCTACTGTGTCTGCAGCAGCCACTGTGCCGCCTTGGTGTTAAAAGATGTTAAAATAGATCAGACATGGAATCAGACGGTGTGTCAGCCTTCAAGATATTTGATTTCTATTATCTTTTTTTTTTGCAGAGGTTTGACATTTTTCAGGGAAAAGGTTAGCTGCCTTTTAATATATGGGCAAAACACAAAGTGCTGGATGGACTCAGAGGGTCAGGCAGTATTTGTGGTGCAAATGGATGGGCGACGGTTATGTCGGGACCCTACTTCAGAATCAGGGAATGGCGTTCACATATGAAATGGCGCTAAGGACCTTGTTGAACTGCAAATAAAATGGAGAATTACAGAATATTTATTAATACACTGGACTTTGTATCATGAAACTTTTAAGAAGAATAATGATGGGAAATTGCACAGAAATATCTGGTGGTGATCCCTTTATTCTTTTGGCAGTTCTTTCGTATATTAGAATTTATATCTGTACACTGTATCTGTGCAGGTTATGCTTCTTGCATGGATCAATGCCTTCTGTGGGTAGCTCGATTGTAATCATGCATAGTCTTTCCAGTGGCTGAATAGCAGGGAAAAAAGCTTTTCGCTGTACCTCGGCAAATAGATAGATAGATAGATAGATAGATAGATAGCCTTTATTGTCATTCAGACCAAAGTCTAAACAAAATTGCAGCAGTCATACACACAATACAATAAAAACAACAATAAACACATATCAACATCCACCACAGTGAGTCCACCCAGCATCTCCTCACTGTGATGGAGGCAAAAGTCTTAGGTCTGACAATAAACTAAACTGAACTAAACTAATAAAAATTAGTGGTACACAAAAATGCTGGAGAAACTCAGCGGGTGCAGCAGCATCTATGGAGCGAAGGAAATAGGCAACGTTTCGGGCCAAAACCATTCTTCAGACCAAAAAATATAGTTTCAGCCCAAAATGTTGCCTATTTCCTTCGCTCCATAGATGCTGCTGCACCCGCTGAGTTTCTCCAGCATTTCTGTGCAGCTTCGATTTTCCAGCATCTACAGTTTCTTCTAAAACAATAAATAAATACTAAAAATTAGTCTTTTTTATGTTTATAAATCCACCAATTAAAATAGAATTGCTTATAAATTTCATTTGAACATTTAATGCTCATCATTTCACATCATCATATCACATAAATAATAATAAATAACTCTGAGAATCAATATAATAAACAGAATAAAAAACTTCAAAAATCTTGAATTGTTAGCGGATCCTATTCAAAAATAATCTGACAGCTATTTAATATGGTAATAAATGTAAGAATCACAGGATTATGCCATTCTATACCAGGAACAGAAAAATAAATACAGTGTATCTATTAGACATGAGTCAATGCCTCCACTACTAACTGAGAAAAAAGAATTCAAGAAGGAACTGCAGATGCTGGAAGATCGAAGGTACACAAAAATGCTGGAGAAACTCAGCGGGTGCAGCAGCATCTATGGAGCGAAGGAAATAGGTGACGTTTCGGGCCAAAACCCTTCTTCAGACTGATGGGGGGTGGAGGGGAGAAGGAAGGAAAAAGCCTCTTTGTCGGGTACGTTGAACAATCCTTGTTCAATACGTACCAGGGCCCCATCCCCGACCTTTACCTCCGTTACATTGACGACTGCTTTGGAGCTACCTCCTGCACCCACACACAACTGACTGACTTCATCCACTTCACCACCAACTTCCATCCGGCACTCCAATACACCTGGACCATTTCCGACACTTCCCTACCATTCCTTGACCTCACCATCTCCATCGCAGGGGACAGACTTCTGACCGACATACACTACAAACCAACTGACTCACATGGCTATCTGGACTACACATCTTCCCACCCTGCCCCCCGTAAAGACTCCATCCCCTACTCCCAATTCCTCCGCTTACACCGCATCTGCTCCCAGGATGATTAGTTTGGAACATGGCAAGCATGTGTGGCTCCTTCAGTATTATACGGTTTCTATAGTGAGACGTTCCACACCAGGGCATCGGAAATGTTCTCGTTCTTCAGGGATCGGGGATTCCCCTCCGCCACCATAGATGAGGCTCGCACCAGGGTCTCATCCATACCCTGCAACATTGCTCTCTCTCCCCATCCCCGCACTCGCAACAAGGGCAGAGTCTCCCTAGTCCTCACCTTTCACCCCACCAGCCGGCAAATACAACAAATAATCCTCCGCAATTTCCGCCACCTCCAACGTGACCCCACCACTCGCCACATCTTCCCATCTCCCCCTATGTCTGCCTTCCGCAAAGACCGCTCCCTCCGCAACTCCATTGTCAATTCTTCCCTTCCCTCCCATACCACCCCCTCCCCGGGCACTTTCCGTTGCAACCGCAAGAAATGCAACACCTGTCCCTTCACCTCCCCCCTCGACTCCATTCAAGGACCCAAGCAGTCGTTCCAGGTGCGACAAAGGTTCACCTGTATCTCCTCCAACCTCATCTACTGCATCCGCTGCTCTAGATGTCAGCTGATTTACATCGGGGAGTCTAAGCGGAGGTTGGGCGATCATTTCACCGAACACCTCCGCTCAGTCCGCAATAACCTACCTGAACTCCTGGTGGCTCAACACTTCAACTCCCCCTCCCATTCCCAATCCGACCTCTCTGTCCTGGGTCTCCTCCATTGCCAGAGTGAGCAACACCGGAAATTGGAGGAACAGCACCTCATATTCCGCCTGGGTTGCTTGCATCCGGATGGCATGAACGTTGAATTCTCCCAGTTTTGCTAGCCCTTGCTGTCTCCTCCCCTTCCTTAACCCTCGAGCTGTCTCCTCCCATCCCCCTGCCCTCGGGTTCCTCCTCCTCCCTTTTTCCTTCCTTCTCCCCCCACCCCCCATCAGTCTGAAGAAGGGTTTCGGCCTGAAACGTCACCTATTTCCTTCGCTCCATAGATGCTGCTGCACACGCTGAGTTTCTCCAGCATTTTTGTGTACCTGAGAAAAAAGAATGTTTGGCAAACCACTGAAGGGAACCGTATCCTAAGAATTCCAACCCAGACCCACAATTGTGTTTGTAAGGGGACACCCTATTCTAACCAGCAGTCAGTATTTACACTGATCCCATTTGTTAGTAGCTTCCTGATAAGTGTGCAAGGAGATCCGTAGTTATAACATAACGTTAGTAGTTGCTGAAGAAATCTGCATCTAATGCTATGACCATTCAAACTCTGGAATATAAATGAGACAATTCATTATAACCCAATTCATTCTACAAAATCACTCTACTCTATTATTATAAAATCATGTGAGGAATAGTGAAAAAACCTGAGATAAACAGTCTCTTGCCCAGAGCAGGTGAATCGAGGACCAGAGGACATAGGTTTAAGGTGAAGGGCAAAAGATTTAAGCGGAATCTGAGGGGTAACCTTTTCACACAAAGGGTGGTGGGTGCATGGACCAAGCTGCCTAGGAGGTAGTTGAGGCAGGGACTAACCCAACACTTAAAGAAACAGTTAGACAAGAACATGGATAGGACAGGTTTGGAGGGATATGGACCAAATTCGGGCAGATGGGACTAGTGGAGCTGGGACATATTAGCCAGTGTGGGCAAGTTGGGCCAAAGGGCCTGTTTCTACACTGTATCACTCTATGCCTCTATGACTCTAACTAAAGAGTAATTTCACCTTCTTTATCCCAAAACCTCATGGAAAGCCTGTACCTTGTTTTGATGTCATTCTATTTAGAGCAAACAACTTACAATATTTTTGTTCTTCAACAATGTATGATTTGACTTGTTTATGAGAATTTTCTTGCTAATCCAAATTGGAATTCAGGAATACACATCCCAGTCAATAAAAGTTATTGTAACAAAAACAGAAATAATAAGCTGCATTAAAATATGATAATTTGTCAAAGTGCATTGCAACAAACTACTTTGAAGGCACTGGTCCATGCAAGAAGCATAACCTGCATAGATAGCTGTCTCTTTCTTCAATAATGTGCATGAATATAATATAATTAGTTAATTCGGGAAGTTTCCTACGTTTCTATTTTATGTGCAACATGATGCATAAGAAGGTGACAGTTTTATTGGTGAAATTATGTCGCCCGTTATCATGACATGACATTGGAAGGTCAAAAATTGGCAATGTTGGAATTCATCTTCATGGGGGCACATCTTGTGTCTTTAATATAAATTTGGTTAGATCTCACATGGAATATTGTGTGCAGTTCTGGTCATCACATGATAGAAAGAATGTGGTAACGCAAGTATGAGTGCAGAAGAGATTTACCAGGATGTTGCTTGGACTGAGGGCTTTAAGGGTCTGTCCCACTTGGGCGTCATTTGCGCGTCATGCAGGTGGCGCGCAAAGATTTTGTGAATCCCAAAATCCTGGGGCACCGCGCGCGACCGCGTGTCACTGCCTACGCCACCACGTGTCACCACGCGCGCGTAATGCATGCCATGCGCGCATCACAACGCGTGCGTGATGTCACGTCGTGCATCGTGACGCGTAAATTATGTCGCGTAAATGATGCGCAGATAACGCCCAAGTGGGACAAGCCCTTTAGTTACAAGGAGGGGTTGCCTAGGCTGGGATTATTCGCATTGGAGTGTAATATGCAATATTGCAATATGCAATATGTCTTTATAAACATCCATAAAATTATGAAATGCACAGTTTAACTAGTCACAACCTTTTCCAATGGTAGGCGAGTCTGAAACTAGAGGATACAGGTTTAAGGTGAGAAGGGAAATATTTAAAGAAGATCTGAGGGGTTCTGGGCTTCTCATACAGAGGGTGGAGGATATATTAAATGAGCTGCCTGAAGAGGCGATAGAGGTAGGCTCAGTCACAGCATTTAAAATGCCTTTGCACAGGTGAAAACTGGTATTCCTCCTCTCTCACCCTCTTCTCTTTATACAGACTATCTGCCCTCCCAACTGTAAGTCCTGGTGCAGGGTCTCGACCCAAACCATCGACAATTCCTCTCCCCCCACAGATGCTGCTCGACCCACTGAGTTCCTCCAACAGTTTGTTCTTTTCTCCAGATTCCAGCATGTGCAGGTTTTATGTCTCTCTCAGATAGGAAAGGAATACAGCAGAGCTAAGCCAAATGCAGGAGGTATCTCAGTCAGTAAGAAGGAGTGGGACTGAAAGGCTTCCATGCTGTACAACTTTATGACTTTATAAAGGAGCCTGGGAACTGAATGCTTTACGATACGATACAATAGAACTTTATTTATCCCAGGAGGGAAATTGATCTGCCGACAGTCATAAAAACACAAAATACATGACGAGTCGAAAGGCTTGGGGGATGTGCAAAGGTTGGGGAGAGGTGGGTGGGGGGGGGGGGGGGGGGGGTAGTCAGTCTCAATCTACCCCAGTTGTAAAGTTTGACAGCCACAGAGAAGAAGGATCTCCTATTGACTGGGTCAGATGGAATAGGGCAGGAGATGGGCTGAATGACTAATTTTTATGCTGTACACGATGTGCTTCCATATATTTGAATTTTAACCCCACTGTAACTGGAATATAACATCACGTGATTCTAATCGTTTTGGTTGCAATAATATCAGAGTACATACAGGACAACTTGAACAAGGGAATATACCATGCTGTGTTACAGAAATTGAATCTGACAGAATCAGTGATACTATAATACAAATTGGAAGGTGGATTTTGAGCTAATCTCAGTTTTTTTTTACGATTCAGAAAGTAACTTGTTGTAGAGATTGGTTTATGGTTAATGAAGGAAAGTGAAAATGTTTTGACTTTCTTGGTTTTTCTTGCCTGTAAATTCTTGCCTTTGATAAGCCACCGGAACTAGTTTTCCAAAGCATTCAACCGTTCACAAGGTGCTGTGGATTATGAGTTATTTTCTGTTTAGTGCATTAGTTTCCAAGGGCTTCCACCTAAATTACCGCACCAATAAATTCTGCTCCAGGCAGTAACCGGAACCCCCACAAACTGTCCGATAAAAGGTAATTGTGTTGGTCTCTTTCAATGGCTTTTGAGTCGTCCAGTAAATTTGAGTTTATCTTGCACTCACGTAATAGAGAAAGCAGCAAAATGAGATGAAGCCTGGGTGTTTGAATGGAAGTCCTTAATCAGATGCATCTTCTTAGTTTTTCAAGTGCCTATCATATCACACAACTGCTCTTGAAGAGCCCTCCATTTACCCTCTCCCCTAATTAAATGTGCACTTCATTAATGTAAATTGGGGGTTTAATGCTCTTGTTGAAATTCTGAAGAAAGTGCTGTAGGCTTGCAAAATGCTTGAGCATCATTGCAAATTAGATTAGGGACCGAGAAAGGCAGTAAAATTAGAATGATAATGGCTGATAGGGCTTCTGACAGACATGACTATTCAGAGATCAGTGCAAAGGAGAGCAGCTCCATAAGCCCAAGAAAGACGGACTAACGTCAGCCTACAGATGTTGCATTTGGAAGCACTTTAAATTAGTTCAATTTGTTAAATTGTGGAGATTTAAAAGACATTAGCTGGCTGGATAAAAGACAGGAATACGTTTAATCTTTTTTTATTGAAACCCAAATGGATTGGACAAATGCACAGGCAAACCAGAGCAAATAGCTTTAATTTATAAGTTAGTTGAAGAGAAATTGAACCAAATGAAACATGCTGCTGTTTCACTGGTTTAAAAGCAAATTAACTGAGCGATGCTACTAACACTGAAAATGAGTGAAGTTTAAAAATATCGATCCATTTACACTATTGACTCATTTCAATAACTGTTAATAATTCACAATGGAGCTACGGCAGCATTGCCCTTTGAGAAACTGCAGCCTTTCCGTGCTTCATTGGTTAGGCTGGTTGCCTGTAGATCGCCATCACTTATTCAGCCTATAAAGTAGCTTAAGCACATAAGAACATTAACGTTTGGGTTCCAATACCACATTGACCCTTATTCATAAAGTGCAAATGGTTGGAAGTAGAACAGATTGGTTGCTAGCGATTCCCTTTTATGTGCAGCTCAGTGTCCTTGATTTCTCCCCTTTCTTCCCTTAATCTGACATCAGTGGCTTAATAAGTTTGCACTCTGAGTAAACAGGCCAGTGCAGGCCCTTTTTATCATGGAGTCAAGGGAAAGGGCGACATTAAAAGGTTTGCTCTGAGAATTAAACAACTTAAGAATGAATGAACACATTGGCCCTGAATGGTGTTGTGTGCCAGCCATTTTACATAACATCTGTACTTTCTGCATTATTTTCAGTTCTCAAACATTACACATGTTGCACCTGTATATAAGAGTGAAGAAAGCAAAGATTTATTCTCTCTTTGAAGTTGTTTCAGTTAAAAGTAAAAGTTTAAAGGGCACACAGGCTGTGTAAATTTTACACTCGTGAGTTTAAAAGAAATAATTCCAGGACATACAAGCCAAGAATAAGTGATTTATATGGGGATTTTTTAAAACTATCCTCATTATACTTCATGGTTAAAAATATTGCTAATATCCCAGGTTACTTTTTAAATATGTTACAGAGGAAAATGACGTTCAGGATGTAAACTTTTTCACTCAGTAATTTTTATAAATGTTAGGTGTGAAATGAATGAAAATGTCTAAGTGGCATATGTGGAAAGAGTTGCAGTACAAACAAATATGGTAACAGCCATGAAGTCTATACCTTCAGAGTAGCCTCCACCCAACCTCAGTGAGCAGAGGTAGAGTCCTACAGACTTGTGTTGGCACTTCCTACTTAATGTATAACCAAATATTCCAAAGTGAGAGCTGGCGGCCCAAATTAACTCTGGCCAACAAATGTTGCCCATTCATTGCTATCATCTTTTCCTTTCTTCACAAGAACGAGCCACAACACCTTCACCCAGCAGTGATTTATGACCCGTGCTTTGAAAAGCGCCGGAGAAAGTACGTTACCACGGTGCAATGCCACAGGTGGAGGGAGGAAACAAAATACAGACTACTCAATGAAAATGAAGTGCGTAGAAATGTATTTTTGCAGTGATGAGTGAATCCGGCAATCTTTGCATAAATGATTGACACTATTGACACTGAGTCATAAAACTTCATAATAAGCACTTTAATAAGGATACATACAGGAACTATATACATGGGCACTGTAGGCTCAAAGTCGTAGATTAAACTGAAAGCATGGCTGCTCGTATTCCACAAGATGGCATGGTGGAAACCCGACATGGATTACGGATCGGGTCAGCAATAGCAAAACCAGACAAGGATCAAATCAGTAATAGTGATTGATCTACATCCTCCTTCATCTATCGATCAATCTATACATAACTAAAACTGTGATCTTGTTATATTCCGGTTTGCGCGTTTTTTCTATTTGCGTAAAATAGGTATGTGAAAGAGCTATGATTCTTCGCCAGCTCACTCACCGTTCTCCTGTGCTGTGAGTGCACCAAGTTTCGTTCCGAACGGTGGCATAATGTAAAAGTTAGCGAGGTTTAAAAATCTTAAAAACCGCGCGTGCGCTGATTGATCTCCTCTTCTGCCAGTCAGCGACGCTCGGATTAGTCTCTTCTCCTGTCACTCCCCTTCCTGCATCATCGCGTCTTTACTGGAGCTGAGGGATGCTGTGGGTGGCCGGCGGAGGTCTTGAACTGGACACAATTTTCGGACGGAAACCGGAAGCGGCCCAGCCTGGCCCAACCCGGACCGGCCCGGCATGGCGCAGATTCGGAGATGTCGCTGAAATCACCAAACGGGAAGCAGAGACTGATCCCAGCAGAGAATGACGAGCGACCAGCGCCCACTGTGAGTCCCCATCGCAACGCCTGCTGCAGTCCCTTCCCCTCTGCTCCCCCTTGCTGGCTCCTGCCCCCTCCCCCGTGATGCCCCCTTCTCCCCCATGGCTCCTCCCCGTCTATGGGTGAGTTGTGGAATATTGCTTTGGGGGAATGAGTTGAGTTGGGGGAACGGGTGAGTGGTGGAATATTCCGTTGGGGAATGGGTTACGTTGGGGGACCAGGTCTCCCATGTGACTGGGACCCAATGGGTCCCACTTAGTCTAGTAATATATAAGTATATAAAGTTAACTATCATCTACAGTGAAGCGGAGGATACAATATGAGTAATGTCAGTTATGGTTAGTTAGAGACCAAGATCTACCTCTAGACAAAGTCTTTGTATCTTATCACAGGCTTGCAGACCCGTTCTGCATGCGTTCGGTACAGTCACTCAGCAGTACTCTTTGCAGGTGATGCCGCCATAGGTTCAAGTTCAAGTTCAAGTGAGTTTATTGTCAATTGTTATTAGGTACAACCTTCACAGGGAGTTTCTTAGCAGGCGATGACTCAACCAGCACAGGTTTCACGGGGGACTTCTCCACAGGCCTTACAGGAGATTTTAATATCAGCACAGGCCCCACTGGCAGTTCTTTCACAAGTGTAGAGACAAAGTTCTGATCCCAGAACAGCTTATGGTCTGCTGTCACTTGTCATTCGTTTAAACAATCGTATCCATAGCGATCGCATCATCTGGGTCATCCGCACAATTGTATGGAACTTGCTGCGATGACACTGGCTCATTCACCGGTAGAATATGTTTTTGGTTACGTCTACGGAGACCTCCATCCGATTGAATCAAATAGGACTGTGGTTCCGGGCACACCTCTTTGACTGTGCACTTGCGGTCATATCCTTCCTGGTTCTGTAGTCGGACAGTCTGTCCCGCCATCAGCGGTTGGAGTGGATGACTGGAACGGTCATAATACGCCTTTTGCGTTAGTCTTTTATGTTGCAACTGTGCCTAAACTACTTGAGGCTCGTAGACGTGTGGCTGAAGCAGGCCTTGAGACAGGAAGTGTGGTTCATGTCTGTCTGGACATTAGTTGCTGAGCTGGCGAACCGAGTGAGGGATCGCGTGGATATTGAGAAGATCTAAAAATGGCAGACCCGGCTCTGCTGGACTTCACCATGTCCTCATTAACGCTGCGGACAGCCCGCTCAGCCTGTCCATTCAACTGGGGATACTCCAGACTGCTTGTGATGTGTTTAAAGTCCCATTCTCTCGCAAAGTCCTTAAAATGCTAGCTTGTGAATTATCCACCATTGCCGGACAAGAGGGAGCGAGGCGCTCCGTGGACCTCATCTTGCAAGTTTCTTGATGACGGCCGCAGAAGGGGTTGTGTGGAGCAAGTCGATCTCGAACCACCCAGAGCAAGAATCTACCAGGACCAAGTATTGATTGCCGTGCCAGTCAAAAATGTCGGTAGCCACGGTGGACCACGGCAGGTCAGGAACAGGGTGCTGCAAAAGAGGTTTGTTCTGTCCATGCGGCGTCATGCTGTTGCACACAGCACACGACTGCACCCTCTGGCGTATGTTATCCGACATGACAGGCCAGAAAAACATACTCTTTGCTCATTGTACGGTTGACTCGGAACCAGGATGTCCTCTGTGTATGGCATTAAAGTACTCCTGTTGGAGCGAAGCCAGGATCACTGCCTTATGGCCCTACTTGATGACTCAATTTTTAATGGCAAGTTCGTCTTGGACGGGCAAGTAGGGCTGAAAAATAGGCGGAAGCAAATGCTGCTTGCTAGGCTATCCGTAATTGAAGACTGAGGTGAGTACCTGTAGAGTGGCATCCTCTGCCATGCGAGCCACCAAAGTATCCAGACAGGAAGGATGAATACTGGAGGTGGGGGTTCGAATCCCACTTCTGATACCATGTATAAAGTATTATTGACACTGAGTCATAAAACCTCAGCATAAGTACTTTAATAAGGATACATACAGGAACCATATACCAGGCACGTGCTGTCAGGTAGGCAAGGTAGGCACTGCCTACCCTGACCAAAATTATAAAATGGTAATTATTAAATATAAATAGTAAAGGCATGGGAGAATTATGCCTATCTAGGAAATCGATCTCTTAGGTAGGCATAATTCTCTGTGCTTTTCATCCGCAGCACTTGTAACATGTGAAGGTCTGTGCAGCCCACGAGCCGTCAGCACTGCCTGAAGCCGTCAATTTCAAGGGGAACTGAAGGCAGCAGAAATTCTGCCTTTACTGTACTGTGCAGGTGCAGCAACCTACTGCGCATGCGCAGCGCTAGTTTCTTGACGGGTTTTTCAAATATGGATTACCATTATCTGAAGAGTATCTTAGGAAAGAAAGAGGGAAGAATAGAGTTTGTGTACCAATAATGTGGTAAGTACATTTCTTTGTGCTATATGTTTTTAAATACCCGAATTCCCGGGGTGGGGGCGGGAGAGGTCCTTTCACAGCGTTTGGGGAGTCTGGCCCAGGGTAAAGTTGCGGGGAGGGCAGGAGTGTTGTGAAGGAGGGGATCGGGATCATGCCACTTGCGACGCTCCTTGCACGGAGCCACCGCATTGAGGCCGGGGTGGAGAAGTAGCTCCGGTGGCTGTGAGCGGCCGCCGGGCCGGACAGCAGAACCGGCCGCCACCTCAGCGCCTTCTGCCGGCCCCCACTCACCTCTGGTAGCTCTCCATCTAAAAACCTCTCTCCTGCCGCTCGCTGGTCTCACACATGTCAGCCGCTTCACGCAAATCCTTAAATTACGACAGTGCGATTGAGTTTATTCGGCTGTGGGAATTTAAAGATTTGCGGGAAGCGGCTGACATGAGCGAAGTCGGCGAGTGGCAGGTGAGAGGTGTTCAGACGGAGAGCACTGCCAGAGGTGAGCGGGCCGGCAGAAGGCGCTGAAGTGGCGACCAGTTCTGCTTTCGTGGCCCGGCGGCCGCTTGTAGCTACCCGAGCTGCTTCTATCCCCGGCTACAATGTGGTGGCTCTGCGCCTGGAGTGCCGCAGCAGCGGTGAGTGAGTGAGTTACTGGCATTATCCCCGACCCCCTCCTTCTCAACACTCCTGCCCTACCTGCAACTTTACCCCTGGCACAGACTCTCCACACGCTGTGAAAGGAACTCTACTCCAAATTGGTCCCTTGAACAAGTATGTTTCCGGTTGGCGGCGCGACTCACGTTGCAGCGGCCCCTGCATCCTGTCTGTCTTTTCTTTTGTCTAGTTAAATGTAGTTGTTGTTTCTTTATACTGTTTTTAATTGTGTATATGTGGGGGGTGGACTTTTAAAATATCTTCCCTGCACGGGAGACCCGACCTTTTCCCTGTCAGGTCTCCGTTGTCATTGGGGCCTAGCACCGTGGAGCGACCTCCAACCGGAACGACCTGCAGGCTCCAGTCGCGGAGCCTGCGGAGCTGCGGACTTACCATCGCGGGGCTGGTCGGGCCTCGGAGCGTGGGGAGCGGTGGTGGCTCACTGCTGCGGCCCGACTACGGAGCTCGGAGGCTCCAGCTGCAGGTCCGGTGGACAGGACATCGGGAGCTTGCGAGTGCCTGGTGGAGACTGCTTTTCGGAGCTCCGCAACGCAACTTCTGCCGCCAGTGTCGCGAGGTTGGAACGACTTGGAGTGGGGCCGTACATCACCTGGCGCGGCTTTAATAGCCGCGGGACATTCCAACGTCCGCCGGGGGCTCCAACTTTGAGACATTTAGACCTGGAGCGGGGCCGTACATCGCCTGGCGCGGCCTTAACAGCCATGGGACTTACCATCGCCCGCCTAGGGCTTCAACATCGGGAGAAAAATGGTGCACAGGGGAGAGAAAATACTTTGCCTTCCATCACAGTAAGGAGGAGATTCACTGTGATGGATGTCTGTGTGAATTGAATTGTTTGTTGATCTTGTAGTAGCAATGTTACAAAATTTTGAGATTTAAAAAATCAAGTCTGCAATTTATCCCATCAGATAAAGCATAACAATAAGTTTAATTTGACACCTAATTCACTTTCATATCTCAAGTAATAAAAAAGTTATGGCCATTTTCATACCTGGAAATTAGCATCTTGTTCCCTATTGATTTTCTATGGACATAACAAAAAAGCTGTGATCGAGGACAGTCAAAAGGCCATAACCTTCTTAAAAATTAAGAGAACTGAATGAAATTTTCAGTTATCATAGATTGAACCATTCTGAAACAAATATAAAATAATCTTACTTGGAGGACCTGAAATTAAAGCATATAATTAGTTAGTTACCCCAATTGTAGCTAATTTCAAATTTCAATTACTAGATCTAAACATCTATCCATTTCTTAATAAATGATTAACGTTTTTAAATAGCCCAAGTGTCCAAATAATATTCACAAATAATTCACAATAAAACATGATTTTAAAATCTCATTTACATTAATTTATAGGCCAAATGGAATGAATTTAGTGTTCAATTACAGTAAATTAAAGTCCATTTTAAATCGGCTTTCTAGTGGGATCCTGTGAACGCGCTGGTTTAGAACGTTCACATTGCACTGGATTTGTGCCCTCAAATGCCCAGAAAAAATACTGCGGGATATAAAGAGCCCAAAATGAACTATTCGCTATAGAAAACCTTATATACAGGGTTCTTAAGAAGCCCCTTTTAATGTAAAAATAAGGTACATACCTGTAATTGTTTGCTTTATAAAACCCTGGGGCTGCGAGAGGTCGCGGGTTTAGAGAGTGGTTTTTAAACTACTATAACTATTATACAAGGCCATAAAATCTAATAATACCTTTTGCGACGGGGTCTTTCAGCGATTTTCCATTAATGATTTACTAGGCTGAACATTTTCGATTGCAACAGCCTAGTAAAAATCGTGTTTTAAACCCGCCCCCTCTAAACAGCGCCAAAATCGCACACACGGCCTGGGGGCAGATTCTCATCAACGATTCAGGTAGGTTTTGTAACATACCTACTTGTAGGAATTGTTTTGTTTGTATGGCTGTTGAAACAGTTTCATTTGAGCCTCACTGAGGTTCAAATGACATTGAATAAATATTGTATTGTATTGTATATTGTCATTCAATAAGATGACAACTGATTCAACTTTTCCCTGTGCTCACGTTTTTCCCACCATCTCTCCACCTGCCATCACCCTTCACCCCCCATCCATTCATTAATTCAGAATAAAGGAGACATGGAAGCCTTGGGCAAATTGGATTGTTACTGTCTTTATTTTTATGTTTTATTTTTACGGAGAGAACAATCTGCACATGCATGGTTTAAGTTTTTATTTAAAAGCCGACTGACTGCCTACCCTGAGTAATTACTCACGGCATGTGCCTGCCATATACATAGGTACTGTAGACTTGAAGTCATAGATTAAACTGATAGCATGGCTGCTCACATTCCACAAGATGGCATGGTGGAGACCCGACATGGATTATGGATCGGGTCAGCAATAGCAAAACCAGACATGGATCAAATCAGTACTAGTGATTGATCTACAATCACTAGGACCCCAGAGAGCTGTGGAAGCTACAGTAGATCATTAGAACTATCATGGTGGACATAGACAGGTTTTTGATGATCGGGGAATTGAAATCCATGGGGAAGTTGTGCAAAAGAATAGTTGAGGCCAATGTGGATCAACCATGAGCATATTGATTGGTGGGATAGATTGAGGGGGCCAGCTATCCTAATCCAGTACCTATTTTCTTGTGTTCTTGTGTAATGGTGTGAAGAGAAATGTATTGATATTGGTTTATTATTGTCATGTGTACCAAGATACAATGCCCACTTTGCATGCTATCCAGTCAAATCATACTATGCATGAGTAAAATCAAGCAGTATGCAAGTACAATACAATCAAAAGGCAGCACAGAGGCGCAGTGGTAGAGTTACTGCCTTACAGCGCAAGGGGCCTGAGTTCGATCCTAACTACGTGCTGGCTGTATGGAGTTTGTACGTTCTCCCTGTAAACAGTTGGGTTATCTCCAGACTGTCTGGTTTCCCCCCACATTCCAATGACGTACAGGTTTGTTGGTTAATTAGCTTTAGTAAAATGGTTCCTAGTGTGTAAGGACAGTGTTAGTGTACAGAGTGATCGCTGGTCAATGTGGACTTGGTAGGCCGAACGGCTTGTTTCTGCGCTGACCCTATAAAATCTAAAGTATAAAATGCAATAGATTGGCAAGTAAAAACATATTAGAATGCAGAATATTGTGTTACAGCCTTACACTGTTACAGTTACAGGGAAAGAGAATATTACAAAAAGTGTAAATTTTACAATGAGGTAGGTTTGGAGACTACAGCCTTGTTTTACAGGTGGACCCTAGTTCAGTGGTTAGATAACAGCAGAGAAGAATCTGTTCATGAATCTATTTTAAGGTCTAAATGGTGTGAAGTCATGTCTTGTTTCACCCTGGGGCTAATTAGTTTTCCTTAAGTTAAGTAGAGCAGGTTCACGGTGAGTAATATGGAGAGATTTTTTTCTGGTCTTTGGTAGTAAAAGCAGGAATTGAAAAAGAAAATCAGGAAAGAGGGAAAAAGTCAATTGATGGTAGGCTTGACGGGAGTGTTATTGGATTTGCCACCAGAGATCATCTGAAAGAGCAATACCATCCTGGTCCCACATAGAGAATTTTTCAAATCTGCCATCGGAGAAGTAAGGAACAGGTCAATGTGGCTAAAAAATTAACGTCCAGGTTTAGGAACAGCTTCTTCCCTACAGCCATCAGGCTATTAAACTACAACCTCAAATAAATTCTGAAATTCAATAGACTATTATTATTGGAGCCAGGATGTTTAGACACTAAAAAATCCTGAAATAGGCAGGCAAAAAGGCAAAGTAAAATTTAAAAAAAGGCGTGAAAAAGGCATTTATTGACAAAATAAGGCATTTATTGCCATCACCAAAATATGGTTAAAAATTATAATATTAAGGTATACTACATTAAATGACCAAAGTTGCCTGGTTGCACATAATTAGTAGCATTTTTTTCAAATTACCTGGTGTTAAACTATGCCGTCTGTCAGACAGAATAAGCTTCAGTTGTGAAAAACGTCTTTCTACCTCAGCTGAGGTCACTGGTGCATACCAGAAACAAGCTACAGGCTCTATATTCATGTCGATATCTTGTGCATTACAACTACCTTTGAGAACCTTAGCTATGTTTTGTATTTCTTCAAGATATTTGTTAGCTAAAATCACTCTCTCACATTTTCCTTGTATGTCTTTACCTACATCGCCAAGAAGTTTACGAATATCGTCACTTACTTTGTTGAGAACCTGCAAGTTATTCACTAATGTTTCGCCACGTTTCTCAAGCGAAGTGGTAGTTTGTGGGAAGTTTGCAAAATTGGAAGTAATTAAACACGAGGGACTTTTTCCACCTGATTTTACTGAAGATTCTGTCTGCAGCAGATTCTTCTTCTTCAAAACTGTTGATGATTTATTTTATCTTTTCAAATTTGCAGCATAGTAGAGTACAGCAGAGAGTCACATACCCCACCTATTCAAAACGGGCTGAGGAGGCAGCGTAATCTCGGGTGCCATATCCTTGAACAACTGCACTAGTGATGGTACTTTGAGGGAGATTTTCTTGACATTGCCTAGGCGATCAACATTTGGAAACAAGCTACGTTTGTGCTTGGTAATTCTATGAAGTCCTTGAGCTAAGCAGGTCAAGTGCAACATTTTGGGGAATAAAACTTTAAGTCACAAACAGAAGCACATTCTTGTGTTTTATACCTTCTGGCCAAAGTACAGCAAGTGAGAGTATAAACAACTGAGCAATAGTTGAGCTGTTTGACTTCCCCAATACTTCCGATGTCAACAAATACTCCTTTGATGGTTGACCTGACTCCAGTTTACCGATGACCACATTGGCAACATATCTCCCCACAGCATCGGTTGTCTCATCTATTGATATCCAGATTTTGTTGCATGCAACTTCATCTCTAATTTTCAGCACAACAATATTGAAGTAGCTGTCAACATAATGTTTCCATAATGATGACTCGCTTGGTATATATTCCTCTATCCATTTCTCTAAAAACCTCTGAGAGGTTTGTTTCCCAATTTCCACAGTGGAATTCCAGCATCAATGAATGCATTGCACAAATCACTCGAAAACTCAGATTTGTGTCTGAAGCCAGCAGTAAATGTAGTGAGGAGACAAGCTTGGGTATTTCGCTTGGGTAGGCTACACCCAAGCGGTATCAACATTGATTTCTCAAATTTTAGATAGCCCTTGTCTTCTCCCTCCTCCCCATCCCCTTTCCAGCTCTCCTTCTAGTCCTACTGTCTCCGCCTCTTCCTTTCTTTTTCCTGCCCCCCCCCACATCAGCCTGAAGAAGAGGCTCGACCTGAAACGTCATCTATTCCTTCTCTGCATAGACGCTGCCTCACTCGTTGAGTTTCTCCAGCATTTTTTGTCTACCTTCGATTTTTCCAACATCTGCAGTTCTTTCTTAAATAGATCTTGGAGAAGACTGAACCAGCGGGAAGCCGCATGAACGAATGAACGACCGACGGTGGCGCCCTCGGTTTTGCCCCGGTGGTGAAAGTTTTCTTGTAAGTTACACTATGTTAACACGTTAATAATAACATTAATATTAACGTGTTAACGTAGAAAACGTCATTGTAATCACAGTACAACTAGAGTAAATAGCACGACCTTTTAGCAAAAAAAGACTGATTTAGGCACTCGATCCTGAAAAAGGCATTACCCTGGTGAAATCATAGAAAAAGGCATGAAAAGGCGCTTATGGCATTTATAGCAAAATTCTGGCTCTAATTAGTATTATACTACTATTGTTTGTTTTTTGAGTATGTGTGTGTGTGTGTATATGTGTATATATATATATATATATATATATATCACACACACACACACACACACACACACACACACACACACACACACACACACACACACACACACACACACACATATAGAAAGTATTCACACCCCTTCACTTTTTCCACATTTTATTACGTATTCTTGGGTATAATGCTGCAAGCCTGGCACACCTGTATTTGGGTCATTTCTCCCATTCTTCTCTGCAGATCCTCTCAACCTCTGTCAGGTTGGATGGTTGGAGCAGGTTTTCATCAAGGATCTCTCTGTACTTTGCTCCATTCATCTTTCCCTCAATCCTGACTAGTCTCCCAGTTCCTGCTGCTGAAAAACAACTCCACAGCATGATGCTGCCACCACCTACTTCATGCATAAATATGGTATTGGCCAGGTGATGAGCGGTACCTGGTTTCTTCCAGACGTGACACTTGGCATTCAAGCCAAAGAGTTCAATCTTGGTTTCATCACACCAGAGAATCATGTTTCTCACGGTCTGAGAGTCCTTTTTGTGCCTTTTACTGAGGAGTGGCTTCTATCTGGCCACTTTACCATAAAGGCCTGATTGGTGGAGTGCTGCAGATATAGTTGTCCTTCTGAAAAGTTCTCCCATCTTCACAGAGGAACTCTGGTGCTCTGTCAGAGTGACCATCGGGTACTTGGTCATCTCCCTGACCAAGGCCCTTCTCCCCCGATTGCCCAGTTTGGCCGGGCTCTATGAAGAGTCCTGGTAGTTCCAAAGTTCTTCCATTTAAGAATGACGGAGGCCACTATGCTCTTCGGGACCTGCAATGCTGCATAAATTGTTTTATACCCTTCCCCTGATCCGTGTCTTGACACAATCCTGTCTCCGAGGTCTACAGACAATTCCTTCGTCTTCATGGCTTGGTTTTTGCTCTGACATGCACTGTCAACTGTGGGACCTTATTTAGACAGGTGTGTGCCTTTCCAAATCATGTCCAATCAATTTAATTTACCACTGGTGGACTCCAATCAAGTTGTAGAAATATCTCAAGGATAATCAATGGAAACAGGATGAACCTAAGCTCAATTTTGAGTGTCATAGCAAATGGTCTGAATACTTATGTTAATGTGATAATTCAGTTATTTATTTTTAATTACTTTGCAAACATTTTTAAACACCTATTTTCGCTTCTTCATTCTGAGGTATTGTGTGTAGATTGATAATTTAAAAAATTGAATTGAATCTATTTTAAAATAAGGCTGTAACGTAACAAAATGTGGAAAAAATGATGGGGTCTCAATACTTTCTGAATGCACTATCTATCTATCTATCTATCTATCTATCTATCTATCTATCTATCTATCTATCTATCTATCTATCTATCTATCTATCTATCTATCTATCTATCTATCTATCTATCTATATAAAACTCTCGCCCCATCCGACCGCCTGCCAACCGGAGCCCTTCCTGCCTTTCGATTCGTTCCCGCAGTGCGATGTCACAATGCCCGATGCTCGCGGGCGTCCAATCGCGATGCCCGACGCTCGCAGACTTCCAATCGGAATGGATCCATTTACATGTACGGCTTCCGGCCGCATTTCTTCCTTTGATTCCCTGCAACTACGAAACCAGACGCAGAATCGCCAACATCTTTTCCATTTCGGTAGAGATTTCACTTTTCTTTCTAAGTATCCGCTCCTCATTACATTTCGCCGTGTTTAAGTACACGTTTTTAATCAAATCCTTCACCCCCCCCCCCCCCCCCACCCCCCAATATTTCAAAAATAAACTGGCTTCTCACCCATAGAAGCAGCACCAGCCCCAGCCCCTGGTGAACGTTCCATCGTGTGATGTCACAATGCCCAATGTTCACATATGTCCAATCGGAATGGATTCATTTACATATGCCTTTGCAGGAGCACAAGCACTTAGTGAACGTTCCATCGTGTGATGTCACAATGTCCAATGCTCAAATACATTGCCATAGAGAACGCTCAGCGATTATTCAAATTCTTCACTAACCGTCATTCTGACTTTGCTTGTGAAGAGAAAAGTCCTGAATTGCATTTGTCTGATGCAGGAAGATTGTTCCAGATGTTGGGGAAGTCCAGGACAAGCGGGACACAGTTTAAGGATAAAGGGGAAATCCTTTAGTACTGAGATGAGGAAAACATTTTTCACACAGATAGTGGTGAGTCTCTGGAACTCTCTGCCACAGAAGGTAGTTGAGGCCAGTTCATTGGCTATATTTAAGAGGGAGTTAGATGTGGCCCTTGTGGCTAAAGGGATCAGGGGGTATGGAGAGAAGGCAGGTACAGGATACTGAGCTGGATGATCAGCCATGATCATATTGAATGGCGGTTCAAGCTCGAAGGGCCGATTGGCCTACTCCTGCACTTAATTTCTATGTTTCCCTCTCCTCACCCCTCTCCCTCTCTCCCCCACCCCCCTTCCCTCTCTACCACCACCCCCTTCCCCCTACCCCTCTGTCCCTCTTCCACCACTCCCCCTACCCCTCCCTACTCTTCCACTTCTATCCCCTTACCCCACCCATCTCCCGCCCCAACCCCTCTCCCTTCCCCTCTCTCGTTCACCCCTTCCCCTACCCCTCTGTCCCTCTTCCACCACTCCCCCGTCCCTCTTCCACCACTCCCGCTGCCCCGCTACCGCTCCCTCCCTCCCCACTATTCCACTTCTCTCCCCCTTCTCTCCTCCCCCTCTCCCTCTCCTCACCCCTCTCCCTCCCATCCCTCTCCCCCCCCCCCCTTCCCTCTCTACCCCACCCCGTTTCCTCTCTCCCCCCGCCCCCTTCTCCCTATCCCTCTTCCATCACTACTCCCCTACCCCTCTCCTCCTCCCTCTGCCCACTCCCAATGCCCACTATTCCACTTCTCTCCCCCTTCCCCTCCACTCTCCCTCCCCACTCTTTCCCCTCTCTCCCCCCACCCCTCTCCTCCTCCCCTCTCTCCCATCCCCTCTCCCCCACATCTCTCTCACCCCCTACCCTGCTCTCCTTTCCCTCCCAAATCGATCCCGTTTCCTCCTCCTCCTCTCCCCTCCCTCCCCTCTTCTCACCCCCCCCTGCAAACGCCATTTTGTCGTGTTTATGAACACATTTTTAATCAAATCCTTTGTACTTAAATCCTTGAGGGTGGAGGGAGAGACGGGAAAGATTGGGGAGGGAGAGTGGAGGGGGAGACGTGGAAGAGTGGGGAGGGAGGAGGAGAGGGGTAGGGGAAAGGGGCAGGTGGAGAGAGGGAAGGGGGTGGGGTAGAGAGGGAAGGGGGTGAGGGAGAGAGGGAGAGGGGTGAGGAGAGGGAAACATAGAAATTAAGTGCAGTAGTAGGCCATTCGGCCCTTCGAGCCTGCACCACCATTCAATATGATCATGGCTGATCATCCAACTCAGTATCCTGTACCTGCCTTCTCTCCATACCCCCTGATCCCTTTAGCCACAAGGGCCACATCTAACTCCCTCTTAAATATAGCCAATCAACTGGCCTCAACTACCTTCTGTGGCAGAGAATTCCAGAGATTCACCACTCTCTGTGTGAAAAATGTTTTTCTCATCTCTGTCCTAAAGGATTTCCCCCCTTATCTTTAAACTGTGACCCCTTGTTCTGGAATTCCCCCAACATCTGGAACAATCTTCCTGCATCTAGCCTGTCCAACCCCTTTAGAATTTTGTACGTTTCTATAAGATCTGCCCTCAATCTTCTAAATTCTAGCGAGTACAAGCCGAGTCTATCTAGTCTTTCTTCATATGAAAGTCCTGACATCCCAGGAATTAGTCTGGTGAACCTTCTGGTGAACCTTTGAGCATTGGGCATTGTGACATCACACGATGGAACGTTCACCAGGTGCTGGGGCTCCTGCAAAGGCATATGTAAATGAATCCATTCCGATTGGACATATGTGAACATTGGGCATTGTGACATCACACGATGGAACGTTCACCAGAGGCTAGGGCTGGGGCTGATTCTATGGGTGAGATGCTGAGAGAGGGGGGGGGGGGGGGGGGGAGAAGTATCCGCTCCTCATTACATTTCGTCGTGTTTAAGTACACGTTTTTAATCAAATCCTTCACTCCCTCCCAACCCAATATTTCAAAAATAAACTGGCTTCTCACCCATAGAAGCAGCACCAGCCCCAGCCCCTGGTGAACGTTCCATCGTGTGATGTCACAATGCCCAATGTTCACATATGTCCAATCGGAATGGATTTATTTACATATGCCTTCGAATTCTTCACTAACCGTCATTCTGACTTTGCTTGTGTAGAGAAAAGTCCTGAATTGCATTTGTCTGATGCAGGAAGATTGTTCCTGATGTTGTGGAAGTCCAGGACAAGCGAGACACAGTTTAAGGATAAAGGGGAAATCCTTTAGTACTGAGATGAGGAAAACATTTTTCACACAGATATTGGTGAGTCTCTGGAACTCTCTGCCACAGAAGGTAGTTGAGGCCAGTTCATTGGCTATATTTAAGAGGGAGTTAGATGTGGCCCTTGTGGCTAAAGGGATCAGGGGGTATGGAGAGAAGGCAGGAACAGGATACTGAGCTGGATGATCAGCCATGATCATATTAAATGGCGGTGCAGGCTCGAAGGGCCGAATGGCCTACTCCTGCACTTAATTTCTATGTTTTTATGTTTTCCCTCTCCTCACCCCTCTTCCTCTGCCACCCATCTCTCTCTCACCCACCCCCCTTCCCTATCTACTACCACCACCCCCTTCCCTCTCTACCACCACCCTCCTTCCCCCTACCCCTCTGTGTCCCTCTTTCACCACTCCCCCTACCCCTCCCTCCCCACTCTTCCACTTCTAACCCCCTTACCCCACGCCTCTCCCACCCCCACCCATCTCTTCTTTCCCCTCCTTCTCCTCTGTCTCCCACCCCTTCCCCTACCCCTCTGTCCCTCTTCCACCCACTCCCCCGTCCCTCTTCTACCACTCCCGCTACCCCTCTACCCCTCCCTCCCTCCCCACTCTTCCACTTCTCTCCCACTCTCTCCTCCCCCTCTCCTCACCCCTCTCCCATCCCTCTCTCCCCCACCCCCTTCCCTCTCTCTACCCCACACCCCTCCTCCCTATCCCTCTGTCCCTCTTCCATCATCCTCTCCCTCCCGCCCTCCCTCTGCTACCCCTCTGCTCCTCCCTCCACACTCTTCCCACATCTCTCCCCCCTTCCCTCCACTCCCCCTCCCCTCCCCACTCTTTCCCCTCTTTCCCCCCCCACTCCTCTCTCCCCATCCCTCCCTCCTCCCCTCCCTCCTCATCCCCCTCCCCAAAGCTCTCTCCCCATCTCTCACCCCCTACCACACTCTCCTTTCCCCTCCCAAATCTATCCCGTTTCCTCCTCCTCCCTCCCCCCCCCCCCCCCCCCCCCGCAAACGCCTTTGAGGAAACACGACCCAACGGGTCTGCACTTGGTCATCCAATCGCGATACCCGACGCTCGCAGACGTCCAATCGGAATGGATCCATTTACATGTACGGCTTCCGGCCCGCTTTTCTTCCTTTGATTCCCTGCAACTCCGAAACCAGACGCAGAATCGCCGACATCTTTTCCATTTCGGTAGAGATTTCACTTTTCTTTCTAAGTATCCGCTCCTCATTACATTTCGTCGTGTTTAAGTACACTTTTTTAATCAAATCCTTCACCCCCCCCCCCCCCCTCTCAATATTTCAAAAATAAACTGGCTTCTCACCCATAGAAGCAGCCCCAGCCCCAGCCCCTGGTGAACGTTCCATCGTGTGATGTCACAATGCCCAATGTTCACATATGTCCAATCGGAATGGATTCATTTACATATGCCTTTGCAGGAGCATAAGCACTTAGTGAACGTTCCATCGTGTGATGTCACAATGCCCAATGCTCAAATACATTGCCATAGAGAACGCTCAGCGATTATTCGAATTCTTCACTAACCGTCATTCTGACTTTGCTTGTGAAGAGAAAAGTCCTGAATTGCATTTGTCTGATGCAGGAAGATTGTTCCAGATGTTGGGGAAGTCCAGGACAAGCGGGACACAGTTTAAGGATAAAGGGGAAATCCTTTAGTACTGAGATGAGGAAAACATTTTTCACACAGATATTGGTGAGTCTCTGGAACTCTCTGCCACAGAAGGTAGTTGAGGCCAGTTCATTGGCTATATTTAAGAGGGAGTTAGATGTGGCCCTTGTGGCTAAAGGGATCAGGGGGTATGGAGAGAAGGCAGGTACAGGATACTGAGTTGGATGATCAGCCAAGATCATATTGAATGGTGGTGAAGGCTCAAAGGGCCGAATGGCCTACTCCTGCACTTAATTTCTATGTTTCTATGTGTCCCTCTCCTCACCCCTCTCCCTCTGCCACCCATCTCTCTCTCTCCCCCCCCCCCACCCCCTTCCCTCTCTACCACCACCCCACTTCCCTCTCTACCACCACCCCCTTCCCCCTACCCCTCTGTCCCTCTTTCACCACTCCCCCTACCCATCCCTCCCCACTCTTCCACTTCTACCCCCTTATCCCACGCCTCTCCCACCCCCACCCATCTCTCTTCCCCTCCCTTCCCCTCTCTCCCCCACCCTTCCCCTACCCCTCTGTCCCTCTTCCACCACTCCCCGTCCCTCTTCTACCACTCCCGCTACCCCCTCTACCCCTCCCTCCCTCCGCACTCTTCGACTTCTCTCCAACTCTCTCCTCCCTCTCTCACCCCTCTCCCTCCCTCCCTCCCCTCTCCCATCCCTCTCTCCCCCACCCCCTTCCCTCTCTTCCCCCACACCCTTCCCCTATCCCTCTGTCCCTCTTCCATCACTCCCGCTACCCCTCTCCTCCTCCCGCCCCACTCTTTCCCCTCTTTCCCCCCCCCACCCCTCCCTCCTCCCCATCCCTCCTCCCCATCCTCCCCTCCCCCAAAGCTCTCTCCCCATCCCTCCCCACCCCCTACCCCGCTCTCCTTTCCCTCCCAAATCTATCCCGTTTCCTGCTCCTCCCTCCCCTCTTCTCACCCCCCCCGCAAACGCCGTTGGAGAAACAGACCCAACGGGTCTGCACTTGGTCTAGTTAATATATAAAACTCTCGTGCCATGCGACCGACTGCCGTCCGGCGCCCTTCCTGCCTTTCGATTCGTTCCCGCCGTGCGATGTCACAATGCCCGATGCTCGCCGACGTCCAATCGCGATGCCCGACGCTTGCAGACGTCCAATCGGAATGGATCCATTTACATGTACGGCTTCCGGCCGCATTTCTTCCTTTGATTCCCTGCAACTCCGAAACCAGACACAGAATCGCCGACATATTTTCCATTTCGGTAGAGATTTCACTTTTCTTTCTAAGTATCCGCTCCTCATTACATTTTGTCGTGTTTAAGTACACGTTTTTAATCAAATCCTTCACCCCTCCCCCCTCCCCCCCCCTAATATTTCAAAAATAAACTGGCTTCTCACCCATAGAAGC